>NC_081409.1:628547085-628759585 GCF_030272615.1 Cryptomeria japonica | reverse complement strand
TTTTTATCATCTTTTCCTACTCAAGAAAACTAATTACATTAGCTAAGTATATTTCTCCTTTCATACATTAGGGGCAATGGAGTTTGTATATGCTTGAATGATTATATCTTATTACCACCTACATGTATATCTTAAATATCTTGACTACATATTTGAGATTTTAAAAGTATCTTTTACGTATTATTTGGCCCATTTAATTATATAAGAGAAAAACTCACCACATGTTCTTTGATCCTTATATCCTATATGCTTACACAACCTATCACCTTATAATTCTTTAAATCAAGTGAAACTTTATATCTGTTAAAAATTATCAAGACTATACGATTTATTTGACTATTTTTACATATATCTATTTTGATTAGATTATGTGGTAAAGGGCCCCAACCAATTGTTAGATTTGTGTAAATTTTATCATTGACGTCAAAGCTAGTGATTTGGTTAGGACCGGATGTCGTATATTGTTGTTATGGAATTGGAAGCAGTTTTTGTATTACATGTTGAGCAACAATGGAAGGTATGTATGTATGTAATATATGAAGCAGTAAAGCACATGTGATCTATTGGAGTCATTTTTGGAAGATCCTCTTCTTTGGAATCTTGTGTTGTGCTTATCATGGTTTGTATGTAGTTTCAGAATCAACTATTAGTGGTATTAGTCATATCAGTTGTATCTATTGCATTTCTATCATTTTTTGTGTTCCAAAATCTATGGTATTAGTATCTTGGAGTTAAGAGTCGTGCTTGGAGTTTGTGCATATGGGTCTGAGTCTATGGGTTCAGTAGACCCCTATTTTGTTTTGGTAATCAAAGTGTATGTTTTTGGAAGATCCTCTTCTTTGTAATCTTGTGTTGTGCTTATCACGGTTTGAATCTAGTTTCAGAATCAGCTATCTGTGGTATTAGTCATATCAGTTGTATCTATTGCATTTCTATCATTTTTTATGTTCCAAAATCTATGGTATTAGTATCTTGGAGTTAAGAGTTGAGCTTGGAGTTTGTGCATATGGGTCTAAGTCTATGGGTTCAATAGACCCTTGTTTTGTTTTGGTAATCAAAGTGCATGTTTCAGTAAATAAAGTGTGTAAAGGAAGCATGTAGAGGATCAAGTGAAGGCCGACTTTGTTATCATATTTTTGGTCAAGTTTTTATTGGATAGTGTGTTGATTTGAGCATTGTGTTATTGTGTAAATCATTAGTGCTTGTCTGACATATTATCTTGGAGTAAATTTTTACCGATATATACATAGAAGATGTGTGTAATGATATTCTTTAGGTCGTAGAGCGGTGTGTGGAACGACAGAGTATATGTGAGTATTGTGTGGCAGAGTAAGATGTGTACAAGTGATAGTTGTGGATAGTAGAGTAGTTGCAGTGAGAGGAGTATATATTATATAAGCAAATGTGTGCATGAAGCAAAGTTAGAGTGCAATGGCTATGTTGCAGTAATCCTTACCAGATCTGTTGCAAGTAGTTGGATTAGTAGAGTGCAACAAACCCTTGTCAAACTTGTTAGAGACAAAATTGCGGGCAGTGGTACAATGATCCCTTATTGGATCTACTATAAGTTTTGTGAATTGTTATCTAAGCTTAAGTTGGAACTAAAATCATGCATTAGGAGATGCAATGTTCCTAGTTCACTTATTTACTATTGTAGTGAGCATTCTGGCAATGAGCCATTTTTGTAATCTGGCAGTGAGCCACCCCTTTTGTAAAGACCATATAACTAGTTATATTATCTTGAGAGTTAACCCTCTCGGTTTCTTTTTCCATTTGGGTTTTCCACATATAAATCTAATGTTTAATTTGTGGTTGTGTCATTTTCTTATTCTGTATTTTTTGTTGACGAGATTAATTGTTAAAATTAATTTCTAAAAGTTTTATAAGTGTGGGAATACTGATTCACCTCCCTCTCAATATTTTGGTTCATTCAACCAATTCAACAATTGGTATCAGAGCTTTGGTGCCTTTCTTGAAAGATTAATCGCTTGAGGGAGATTCTTGTTGGTTGAATCATGGCACCAATGAGTATGATTGGAGAATATTAGTTTGATGAAGTATTATTGACACCTCTTGAAGATCTGGAAAGTGTTGAGTCTAAGAATGAAGAATTTAAAGAGAATGTGAAGGTAGAAAATGAATGTGTATAGGTGCTAAGAGAACAAATCTGAAAGTTCAAGTTGAGACATAAGGAAGTTAACAATTAGTTGAAGAAGGAAAATGAAACTATTAAAGACTTGATGATGAAGATTGAGGAGAAGAACAAGATAGAAGAAGCCTTGAAAGAATCAATTAAGTTGAAGACTGAAGAATGTGAGAAGCTAGAACAAGAAGTTAAGAAATTGAAGGCAGAAAGTAAGGTTCTTGAAAGTAGTAAATTGTTGGAATAATTCATTAACATGTAGAAAGCTCATTTAGACAAGACTATACTAGGACTTCAACCCTATGAAAGTTCAAATTAGAATGATTTAAAGATAAAGGTAAGGAGGTTAAGGTAGAAGCAGAAAAGAAATGGAAAGATGCAAACACAATGCAGAATCAAAGATTTAATGCAAAGAGACCATTGGTTCATCAACCAAATGCACAAAGGTATCCATCATTATTTAATGGATATAATTTCCAATGTAATGAATTTGGTCATAAAGCTACAGATTGTAGAAGCATTCAGTGTTACAATTGTGAGAAGTTTGGTCATAAAACAAATTAAAATAGAAATCATGCTATGAGTCAAAATCATAATCTAGTTGGAGCAAATAAGATGAATAATAACTTTCATGGATAGTGTTATATATGCAATGGCTATGGTCATAAATCTAATTAGTACAAAAAACATCAATTATTACAAGTGCAATCAATCTAGGCGTTATGCTAACCAGTGCAGGAATGAAGTTGGTATGGAGAAGTCTATAGAGAAGAATGCAGTGAATGCTACTCAATCAAAGAAAAAGGAAGTCGTGGTTTGGAGAAAGATGGAGGTGAACAATGAGAGAAAGCCCAGTGTAATGGAATCTGGTGCTTGCACCCCTTCCTCCTATAATTGAGTTTATTGCTTTAGCTTAGGGGAATTTTTCAAGGAAATTATTTTGATTCCCTCTTTTGAGCTAGTTCATGTCATTGGTCTAGCATGAATATATTTGAGATGAAATCTAGTAATTCAATGTTTGTGATGTTGTCATCGATAAGACATCTTTTGGTGGCAAAACCCTAGAAGGAATGCGTAAGATAAATTTGGGATTTAAGATCATTTTCTTCATTGTGTTAAAAATGATTATTTAAAGAGAAGGAAAAACAACTAAAAGGCATAGAGAAAAGGAACAGAGCAAGCATGGAATGAAAAGATGATGGTCAAAGAATCAAGTAGTGGAAGTTTTCAGTTTTTAAGAAAGATACGTTTAGATGAGTTTGATACAAAAAAGATCAGAAAAATGGAAAAAAGTCTAAGTGAAGCAAATTTGTGGAAGGTTAAAGAGTTAAGTCATAAGGGAATAGATTTATGGAGTGAATTTTTGTGGTTCAACAATGCGGATGTGATCAGATTAATCTTGAGTTGTGTGCAAAATGAATATATCATGTTGGATAAACCCTATCCAATCATGAAGGACATTATTTTAGTTCTTACTAGCTTGTGTAATAGTGGGAGTAACCAGTTAAGAAGAAGGTAAAGAATAAGGAGGTTGAAACCCTAACCAGTGTGATGGGTGATCAAAGAGAACCATTGATTGATAAAATTATCAATCTCTACAAGATTTATTTCAGGAATAGGGAAGGTTCCACTTTGACTATTGCAGTTGATATTGCACATAAGATTTATATGGAAGATTTTATGTTTGATTTGTGTGAATTGTTAAAGATTCAGGTGTTAGAGAATATCAAAATGACAAAAGAGAAAGGTTACCCTTTCCAGTATAGATCATTTCTTGTGTGTTTTTATGATCTCTTCCGACTAAGGAAAATGTGTTGTGGGAGTCTCGTGTCTTAGTTTCTAGGCAAATCTTTCAATATATTAGAGGAATTGATAAGAGAGAAGATGCATGCGATGCTTATTTTGAATCTTTTCTAGATATGTGGTGTATCGGTCTGGTATCGCCTGCTACCGGTTTTGCTATGGAGGGTCTGACCTTTGAAAAGAGAAAGCATAAAGAGATTGAGTCCTTTGGTTCTCCAAAACTTGAGAAGAAGGGGAAATTGCAAAACTAAGAAAATGTAATTCAATTAGATGATCCAGAATCCCATGTGGTCAAGGAAGAATTAGAGGTTGGTGAGCATGAAGAAGATTTGAAAGAAGAAGCTCATAATATGCAAGATTTGTTGGAAAAATGTGAAGATGCTAAAAGGGCTCTATTTGTTTGCATAAACGAGATGAAAGATTGTATCAATAGTTCTAGGAAGGTTTATCGATATTGTTTAGAATGTCTAACAACTATGGTGAAGCACAAAGCTAAAGTTGAATATGTTGAAGAAGAATTCAGTTCTATTAGTTAGACATTTCATTTTCTGAGCGACAAGGATGGAGAGCAACAAAAAAAGGTGAATTCTCTTCAGGTTCAGTTGTTATTTTTGAAAAGGTTGAAGGAAGACTATGTGAGTGTTTTCTAAAAAGTCAAGGAGATTGTTGAAGCTAAACTAGAGCATTTTTTGTTGTTGCTTAATGAGGCAATTGAGTATGAATAGAATTTGTCTATTCTTGGTAGTTTTTCTCATGTTGTTGATGTGTTGGTGGAGTGAAAAAGCTTATTTTTTAGCATTAAGTTGATTGTTCATTCCTGCAAGGTTCTCCTTCTAGAGCTTAAGGAGAAGTATATGTAGATAATTCAAAAGAAAAGCAGTTGAGAATCTTTTTGAGTTGGCATACAATTTTTGACAATCTATTTGAACACACTTAGTTTTCTTTCTTTTCTTTTTCATTAAAGGCACCCTTTGCCCTTGATGTCAAAGGGGGAGAAATGTAAATGGAGAAAGGTAAATAGAGAAATAAGGAGAAAGGTAAACAAAGATGTATGAGTGAGGGGGAGTTATATGTGGATATGGAGTTACATGCAAATATTTTTTTGAGATGTATTTTTCCATCAATGACAAAGGGGGAGATTTGTTACATTTGTGTGAATGTTGTCATTGATGTCAAACTTGGTGATCCAGTTAGGACCGGATGTGGTATATTGTTGTTATAGCATTGGAAGCAGTTTTAATATTACAAGTTGAGCAATAGTGGAAGATAGGTATGTATGTGATATATGAAGCAATAAGGCATGTATGATCTATTGGAATCATTTCTAAAAGATCCTCTTCTCTGGAATCTTGTGTTCTTCTTATCATGGTTTGCATCCAGTTCCGGTATCACCTATAAGTGGTATTAGTCATATCAGTTGTATTTGTTGTATTTCTATCATGTTTTATTTTTTGGAATCTATGGTATCTATATCTTGAAGTTGGGAGTTGTTGTGCTTATGGGTCCAAGTCTATGAGTTCGATAAGCCCCTATTTTGTTCTAGTAATTAAAGTGTGTAAAGGAAGCATGTAGAGGATCAAGTGAAGGCCGACTTTGTTATCATGTTATTGATCGAGGCTTTATTGGATAACGTGTTGATTCAAGTGTTGAGTTATTGTGTAAATCATTAGTCTTTGGCTGACATATTATCTTGGAGTACATTCTTATCGAATGTATATATATACATAGAAGATATGTGTGTGGAACAACAAAGTATATGTGAGTGTTGTGTGGCAGAGTAAGAAGTGTGTGAGTGACATATTTGTGGACAACAAAGGAGTTGTAGAGAGAGGAGTATATAGTATATGAGTGAAGGTGTGCACGAAAAAAAGTCAGAGCATGCAGTAGTTGTGTTGTAGTAATCCTTACCAAATCTGTTGCAAGTAGTTGGATTAGTAGAGTGCAATAATCCCTTATCGGACTTGTTGTAGATAAAATTATGGGCAGTGGTACAATGATTTCTTACCGAATCTACTATATGTTTTGTGAATTTTATCTGATCTTAACTTGGAATTGGACTCATGCATTAGGAGATGAAATTTACCCAATTCACTTATTTACTATTGTAGTGAACATTCTGACAGTGAGCCATTTTTGTAATCTTGTAGTGAGAAATCCAACAGTGAGCCATCCCTTTTGTAAACACCATATAACTAGTTATATTATCTTGAGAGTTAACCCTCTCTGCGGTTTTTCCCATTTGGGTTTTCCACTTATAAAATCCAATGTTCAATTTATAGTTGCGTTATTTGGTTATTCTACATTTGTTGTTGATGAGATTAATTGTCAAAGTTAGTTGGAATTTTTTTTATAAGTGTGGGAATACTGATTCACCGTCTCTCTTAGTATTCTAGTCTATTCAACCAATTCAACAACCATTACACATATGAATAAAAAAACCATCAACAAAACAAAGAAAGAGCTTGGAGGGCAATCCCACCATTAGTAGTAATAGAAAAGTTTATAAATAATACAATAAAACAACATACTTGTAAAGTTTTGAGAGAACAACCTAAGAACAACTCTAAGCCATAAAATAAAACTAAGGAAAAACAATAGGGGCACTAAGCAGTGTAACTCCATCCTTCTAGCATCTACTCTAGCTCTAACACACCATATTATTCCATATTTGTTACTAACTTGTCACATGCCATTATCTGTGAAATTTAGTACATTATTTATATCAAGTTACATTCTTATTTTGAACATTTATTATTTGATTGTTACTTGATATTATCATTACCCTTGTTACTTTTTTTTTATGCTATATGTACATACATGATTGGGTGGAATAATAAAGGTGTATCCCACATTTTTTCTTAAGTGGAACACTCAAATCAATATTTTAAGCCAAAATTTTCTTTCTCTCATTTATTCCAGGGAAGCTATTATGAATTTGAAGAGGATCTGAAGTAGAATTCTTTTGAGATTTCTTATTTAGATTTCAAATATATTTAAAAATAACTTGTACCATTGTATAAATATTTCTTAATATAACTTATTTAAAGCATACTCTATATTTTTTTCAATGAGTGATGTTTTAACATCCAACATAACCTTGTAGAGGAAAGATACAATTCATAATTTCTTAAATGTGGATAAAAAATAATGTTATATAGAGCATATGAATAGATTTTGAAGAAGTTGAGAAATACAACTTCAGAGATCCCAAGAACACCTGCAAGCAAAATACCTGTCACAAGAGAAGAATGGAGGCAAAAAAACAATAATGACTGAAGAAAAAGATTATCATTCAGAGAGGGAATTAATAAAAATGTACAATACAATCCTTATAAAAAGGAGATTAGCAACCCTAAAGGTGTGCAACCCTAAAGGGATGATTTGTATTTAATAATTAGAATAATTATTAAATACCTACAATAATATTAAATGCCTAAGTTTAGCTTAAGTGTAGAGGATAATAGACTAATAATTAAATAAATAATTATTAGCTAATACATGATAACTCTAACACCCCCCCTTAAGATGAAATTAGAGAGTAGCTAAAAACTAGATGCATGAAGGAAATGCAACTACACGAAGAAGGAAAAATTGGGTCCCGACAACAAAGCCTGATGAGGTACCCAATCACAACCAAATCTCTATAAACCGGAGAAATAGCTAGAGAAAACCATGTGGGAAAAAACTCAACTCCAAAAAGAGATGGAAAAGAATGCTAAAAAAAAAATGAAAGAAGGAAGGCCTCAATGACACCCCCCAAGGACAACTTCCTTCACCCCAATCATAGAGTGCAACTAAAGGTAGCGCGGAGATGCAAAAGGTTTAGTGAAGATGTCAGCAACTTGCTCCTCTGTAGGAATGTACTCCAAGATGAGAAAGCCATCTTGAATCAACTGTCTGATGAAGTGCATGTGAAGCTCAATGTGTGTAGTCCTCTGGTGCTCCACTGGGTTGCAGGAAATGTGAATGGCACTCTAATTGTCACACCAAAGAATAGTGGGACTATCAGGAGGAAACCCAAACTCAGTCATCAACTATCAAATCCATAAAACCTCCTGACTAGCTAACACCACTGCTCTGATACCATGAAGAAGTTGAGAAATACAACTTCAAAGATCCCAAAACTTCAGAGATCCCAAGAACACCTACAAGAAAAATACCTGTCACAAGAGAAGATGTTGGTATTATGGATGTGTTGCATTGGTTTTGTCATTGATGTCAACACTTGTCAATACTTGAGAACACTTATCAACACTTGTCAATACTTGAGAACACTTATCAACACTTGGAGATCTTTCATTATGTTGACCGACATGTTCAACGACTTATGCACAGTCATCGATATCTGGTTCACCAACAGGTTATATTGTTCACCGACACTGAGGATGATCTGTTATCATCTAGATATTACTTGGTTATGTCGAAGACATTGTTTGGACACTTTATTTTGGTGATTTGGTCATTGGTCTAATCGGGTTTGCATATTTTCTATTACCGGCAAATAGGTCAAGGTTATGGACTGGCAAGCGTTATCTATTCCAGATCAGCACAACACATTATATAGATGATTTATTATTATTGTAAGTGCATTGAGCCAACATGATGCATCGCATATTGATTCATTTGTAATTAATTTAATTGTAATATTCTATGTAAGCCGACCTACACATTTGGTCTTAGGTTTTGGTATATATGTAAGATCTCATTTGTGAGATTGGATGAGGATAGAGAAGCAAGTGGAAAAGAATTTTAATAAGGTATATGTAGAGCTCTACATGCAGACATCATTTGAAGATTCAAGGAAGGTTATGGAGAAGACAATAAGAGCTTAAACGGTACTGAATCCAGCATATGAAGATGCTATTCTTAGCAGTACATTATCATTGGATTTAATCATCCAATTGTAGTCACTGTGACTCCCATTTTGTGATTGAGTAGTGAGCTCTAGGCAATTGGCCTTTCTGCATGTACAGACCCCATATTGTACACACATACTATCTGTAGTAGTATCATCTGATTGTGGGTAAGGTTTCCCACCGTGGCTTTTCCCCTTACAGGATTTCCATGTACAAATCTTTGTGTTATGTGTTATGGATGTTATTTGTCTTTCTGTTTCATGCATTAAACTTTATCGGTATTTCAATTAACTATTAAACTATCAACAGACATAAATTTTGGTTTACCGGTATTATGCACTAAGTTTGGATAAGTTATATTTGGGTTGAAATTAACAGATAATTGATTCCCCCCCCCCTCTCAATTGCCTCTGGGTCCTAACAGAAGAATGGAGGCAAAAAGGTAATAATGGCTCTAAAGAAAAAGATTATCATGTTCAGAGAAGGAATTAATAAAAAAGTACAATACAATCCTTATAAAAAGGCAATAATGGCTCTAAAGAAAAAGATTATCATGTTCAGAGAAGGAATTAATAAAAAAGTACAATACAATCCTTATAAAAGGAGATTAGCAACCCTAAAGGTGTGCAACCCTATAGAAACCCTAAAGGGATAATGTGTACTTAATAATTAGAATAATTATTAAATACCTACAATATTATTAAATGCCTAAGTTTAGCTTAAGTGTAGAGGATAATAGACTAATAATTAAATAAATAATTATTAGCTAATACATGATAATTAAGGTGAAAAAAAAGCCAGAAGTAGACTTCCGATCATGAGCATCACCAGCCAAATCTAAGTCAGTGAAGCCAACAATGTGAGGGGATCCTGAAGTATAGTGAATGCCAAACTATGTAGTGCACCGAATGTACATCAAAATATGTTTGGCAGCTTGCCAATGGCTCTCATGGGGATCATAGGAGAACCTAGAGACAAGACCAACCGCAAAGGAAAAATATGGGTGTGTATGTGTCAGGTACAACAAACTGCCTATATAAGGTAGGATCCACAGAAGGTGTAGAATAAGTGGTAAACAAAACAACACCCGACTGAAATGGTGTGGGTGCATTCTTACAAGAAAGCATGTCAAATCTATGAAGCATATCAAGAGCATACTTCTGCTGAAGTATGGAAATCCCATCGGAAGACTGAATAACCTGTAGGCCCAAAAAATAGTGCAGAAGTCCAAGATCTGTCATCTCAAATTGCTCCATCAAAGTTCTCCACATGAAGGTCTCCATGCAAGAAGGCACTCTTCACATCCATTTGAAAAATTGCCCATCCTTGTGAAGCTGCAAGCGAAATACCCATCACAAGAGAAGAATGGAGGCAAAAAGGCAATAATGGCTTTGAAGAAAAAGATTATCATTCAAAGAGGAATTAATAAAAAAGTACAATATAATCCTTATAAAAGGAGATTAGCGACCCTAAAGTTGTGCAGCCCTAAAGAAACCCTAAAGGGATAATGTGTATTTAATAATTAGAATAATTATTAAATACCTACAATATTATTAAATGCCTAAGTTTAGCTTAAGTGTAGAGGATAATAGAATAATAATTAAATAAATAATTATTAGCTAATACATGATAATTAAGGAAAAAAAAAAGCCAGAAGTAGACTTCCGATCATGAGCATCACTAGCCAAATCCGAGTCAGTGAAGCCAACAATGTGAGGGGATCTTGGAGTATAGTGAATGCCAAACTGTGTAGTACCCCAAATGTACCTCAAAATATGTTTGGCAGCTTGCTAACGACTCTCATGGGGATCATAGGAGAACCTAGAGACAAGACCAACCGCAAAGGAAAGATATGGGTGTGTATGTGACAGGTACAACAAACTGCCTATATAAGGGGATCCATAGAAGGTGTAGAACAAGTGGCAGACAAAACAACACCTAACTGAAATGGTGTGGGTGCATTCTTGCAAGAAAGCATGTCAAATCTATGAAGTATATCAAGAGCATACTTCTGTTGAATTATGAAAATCCCATCGGAAGACTAAATAGCCTGTAGGCCCAAAAAATAGTACACAAGTCCAAGATCTATCATCTCAAACTGCTCCATCAAAGTTCTCCTCATGAAGGTGTCCATGCAAGAAGGCACTCTTCACATCTATCTGAAAAACTGTCCATCCCTGTGAAGCTGGAAGTGAAGTACCTATCACAAGAGAAGAATGGAGGCAAAAAAACAATAATGGCTTTGAAGAAAAATATTATCATTCAGAGAGGAATTAATAAAAAAGTACAATATAATCCTTATAAAAGGAGATTAACAACCCTAAAGTTGTGCAACCCCAAAGAAACCCTAAATGGATAATGTGTATTTAATAATTAGAATAATTATTAAATACCTACAATATTATTAAATGCCTAGGTTTAGCTTAAGTGTAGAGGATAATAGACTAACAATTAAATAAATGATTATTAGCTAATAGATGATAATTAAGGCAAAAGAAAAAGCTAGAAGTAGACTTCTGATCATGAGCATTACCAGGCAAATCTGAGTTAGTGAAGCCAACAATGTGAGGGGATCGTGAAGTATAGTGAATGTCAAACTGTGTAGTGCCCCGAATGTACCTCAAAATATATTTGGCAGCTTGTCAATGCCTCTCATGGGGATCATAGGAGAACCTAGAGACAAGACCAACCACAAAGGAAAGATCTGGGTGTGTATGTGACAGGTACAAAAAACTGCCTATATAAGTAGGATCCACAGAAGGTGTAGAACAAGTGGCAGACAAAACAACATCTGACTCAAATGGTGTGGATGCATTCTTGCAAGAAAGCATGTCAAATCTATGAATCATATCAAGATCATACTTCTGCTGAAGTATGTAAATCCCATCGGAAGACTCAATAACCTATAGGCCCAAAAAATAGTGCAGAAGTCCAAGATCTGTCATCTCAAACTGATCAATCAAAGTTCTCCTCATGAAGGTCTCCATGCAAGAAGGCACTCTTCACATCCATCCAAAAAACTGTCCATCCCTGTGAAGCTGCAAGCGAAATACCTATCACAAGAGAAGAATGGAGGCAAAAAAACAATAATGGCTCTGAAGAAAAAGATTATCATTCAGAGAGGAATTAATAAAAAAGTACAATATAATCCTTATAAAAGGAGATTAGCAAACCTAAAGTTGTGCAACCCTAAAGAAACCCTAAAGGGATAATGTCTATTTAATAATTAGAATAATTATTAAATACCTACAATATTATTAAATGCCTAAGTTTAGCTTAAGTGTAGAGGATAATAGACTAACAATTAAATCAATAATTATTAGCTAATAGATGATAATTAAGGCAAAAAAAAAAGCTAGAAGTAGACTTCCGATCATGAGCATCACTAGCCAAATTTGAGTTAGTGAAGCCAACAATGTGAGGGGATCCTGAAGTATAGTGAATGCCAAACTGTGTAGTACCCCAAATGTACCTCAAAATACGTTTGGTAGCTTGCCAACGACTCTCATGGGGATCATAGGAGAACCCAGAGACAAGACCAACCGCAAAGGAAAGATATGGGTGTGTATGTGACAGGTACAACAAACTACCTATATAAGGTAGGATCCACAGAAGGTGTAGAACAAGTGGCAGACAAAACAACACCTGACTGAAATGGTGTGGGTGCATTCTTGCAAGAAAGCATGTGAAATCTATGAAGCATATCAAGAGCATACTTCTGCTGAAGTATGGAAAGCCCATCGGAAGACTGAATAAACTGTAGGCCCAAAAAATAGTGCAAAAGTCCAAGATCTATCATCTAAAACTTATCCATCAAAGTTGTCCTCATGAAGGTCTCCATGCAAGAAGGTACTCTTCACATCCATCTGAAAAACTGTCCATCCCTGTGAAGCTGCAAGCGAAATACCTATCACAAGAGAAGAATGGAGGCAAAAAAACAATAATGGCTTTGAAGAAAAAGATAATCATTCAGAGACGAATTAATAAAAAGGTACAATATTATCCTTATAAAAAGAGATTAGCAACCCTAAAGTTGTGCAACCCTAAAGAAACCCTAAGGGGATAATGTGTATTTAATAATTAGAATAATTATTAAATACCTACAATATTATTAAAAGCCTAAGTTTAGCTTAAGTGTAGAGGATAATAGACTAATAATTAAATCAATAATTATTAGCTAATACATGATAATTAAGGCAAAAAAAAAAGCCAAAAGTAGACTTCCAATCATGAGCATCACCAACCAAATCTGAGTCAGTGAAGCCAACAATGTGAGGGGATCCTGAAGTATAGTGAATTCCAAACTATGTAGTGCCCCGAATGTACCTCAAAATACGTTTGGCAGCTTGCCAATGGTTCTCATGGGGATCATAGGAGAACCTAGAGATAAGACCAACCACAAAGGAAAGATTTGGGTGTGTATGTGTCAGGTACAACAAACTGCCTATATAAGGTAGGATCCACAGAAGGTGTAGAACAAGTGGCAGACAAAACAACACCTGACTGAAATGGTGTGGGTGCATTCTTGCAAGAAAGCATGTCAAATCTATGAAGCATATCAAGAGCATACTTCTGCTGAAGTATGGAAATCCCATCGGAAGACTAAATAACCTGTAGGCCCAAAAAATAGTGCAGAAGTCCAAGATCTATCATCTCAAACTGCTCCATCAAAGTTCTCCTCATGAAGGTCTCCACGCAAGAAGGCACTCTTCACATCCATCTGAAAAATTGTCAATCCCTATGAAGCTGTAAGTGAAATACCTATCACAAGAGAAGAATGGAGGCAAAATAACAATAATGGCTATGAAGAAAAAGATTATCATTCAGAGAGAAATTAATAAAAAAGTATAATATAATCCTTATAAAAGGAGATTAGCAACCCTAAAGAAACCCTAAAGGGATAATGTGTACCTACAATAGTATTAAATGCCTAAGTCTAGCTTAAGTGTAGAGGATAATAGACTAATAATTAAATAAATAATTATTAGATAATACATGATAACTCTAATAGAGATAATATTTTTTTGTTGTATATTTTAATTATTTTTAAATTATTAATTAATATTAATTGTAATTTGGAGTATAATTTTTTCATTTAACATTATATTTTTTGTATAGATTCAAATTAAGTTTTTTTAAATTTGAAAAAGACATCGATATGGAGGATGGACATTTTTTTAGATTGTTTTCTAGATTTTCATGTGTGTTGAGTAGAGAGATTTATTTGTGGTAAAAACCTTATGTTCACTAGAAAATAAAAACATAATATAATAATTCAATAAATATGTTACAAACTATACTTCTCACAAAGTGTATTTCAATCTCATAAAATGTTATATTATGGTGATTTAATTTGATTGTTGAAACTTTACTAGATAAATCAACATTTTTGTTTTTTGGAAAATAGGTAAAAAACAGTTGAAGTACCACATGGTGCTAAATAAGGGCCTTCACATAAAGATACTACAAATAAATGACCTTCGATCAAATAAAATTTATTTGAAGTGCCTTTGGTTGAAGGCACTTTCCATGCATGTATTTTGACATGTAAGATTAAAAATTAGGGAAAAAATGACCTTTTCTCAAACCCCCATTGCTTTCATTTGAACCCCATCAACACATGTAAGACTTTGTACCTTCAAATGGAGGTCTTTCAATTGAATGTGCTTGAATTTTTTCACTTTCTATGCATTGTTTTTGTGAGATGTTCCATGAGTGAGATATTTCTTTATGCTTCCAACCATGCATACATGAGTCACATGTTTTACTATTGTATCATTCATCATTTTTTCCTCTCCTCTAATTTAATTTATTTATTGGATGCAACAAATTAAATGGTGCATATATTATCACTAGTATCATTTTTGTTGATATTTTAGGTAGTGGCTTGTGCTACATAGGGAATCATTATTGTACACTAAGATGGGTCTTGATTTTGTTTAACATCGATTATTTCTAATTGTTGCCTCTCTATTCCTTAGTTTTCGTAGATAGCTAATGTTACTTATTGTTTATGCATATTTCATTTGTGTGAAACAAACCACTCAATACATGTATTTTCTCTACTTTGTAGGTGTTATGGAGTGGTCAAGAAAAGGAGAAGGTATAGTCCATTATTTTGCATGGACCGAATCTCATTTTTATAAGTGTTTGAATTTATTTACTTTTCATATTGGCAAATAATATCATATACTTTCAAATACATAATAATTTTAGATTCATATGCACCTAAAATTGTGGGCAAAATGTAATAGAATTTTTTTTTTACTCGTACTAATTCTTATTTAGTTTTGGGTCTATTTTGATAAAATAACTTACACAAGTGACATACTATTGTGCTAATTTGGACTCATGAACTAATGTGTATTCCTACATATCTTTCATTTAAATACTATTTCTATGCACTAACACTTAGCATATCCCTAGTTTTTACACACTCCCATATATTCACCATCATTATATGTCTATAATTCCTAGCATTACATCTATAGTGATGCATTCATTTCAAGTATCAAAATTAACATCCTGTTGTACTAGCTCCATTTTTCGTAATTTGAGATTGACTCTAAATTATAAAGATTTTAAATTCAATGTTTAAAACTCAATTTTTTTTAAGAGTTATTACAAATGGCTTGGCACATATTTGTCCGTCTTATTGCTATTTTGGTATTTAAAGACATTAAACATGTAAATTATTTATATGAAAAATAGAAAGAGAAAATCATTCTAACAATTTGTATTTAAAGATTAATGTAAAAAGATTCCAACTACATTAGAATTATAGTCTACATTAAATTTATATAATTCTTCATATTACTAATAAATCCGAAAGAAAAGTTGACCAAATAAAAAAAATGCTCTTTTTGTTAAAAATGATAAAAATAGACATACATCAAATCATTTCCATTCTTACTGTATAGAATTTGACGTCCTTTAGTACATTAATGCACATTTGACCCGAAATTATAGGGATAGCAATTTATTATGCTCCATCATATCTTGTCTCAAACTTCAATTAATTATCATTTACAGTCAAATGTGCATGCGAGGTAGGGAAGGCATCCTTAGGAATACTCAGCCATTGATGCACCATATCCACTTTCAAATGTGCATACAGTTTGTCTTTGCTTTTCTTAAATTGGGGATTATTTTTCAGTTTTTTCTTGAAGTACACTGACGTGTAAGGGCCCTCTACTGTTAAGTAAAGATGAATCTAAAATTACATTACTGTTAAATGAATATTGACAATTTTCGCAAGAATCTTCTCCTTCTTCTTCTCCTTTTTGGTATATGCGGTAGAAGGGGAATTCTCCAACCATTTTTTATAAGTAGTATGGTGGCAATGTTTCTAGCCACAATATTATCCATGGGGAAAGGAAAGTGGTAGCAAAAGAACTATGTCGCCGTCTTTTCAAAGACACCTTCTTGGGTGATTTGGACAGAGTTTTGTTATCGGTGGATGAAAGACTCACAATCTCGCTCCCAGGACAATATTTTGTTGTGAAATCGAGAATGGGGGAGATTCCAAGGCTTCCAATTATCACCATATGGAATCAACAGAGTTTTGAGGCAAAGTTTTGGATTAATAGGAGGTTGGAGTTTCTGAAGAGAGTTATGGAACTCTCTGAGAAGGGTCGGGCAGAGAAAGCCATAGGAGATGATATGATTGAAGATGAAGGCTGGGTATGGAAATATAAGTATGATGAACGCTTGGATGGTCTGGGGAGTTTGGATTCTAATAAAGATGAGAAGGAGGACGAGCTTAGAGAAAGTGGAGTGGCTTTTAAAGGCTATTGTACGTGCTCTTCAACATCCACCTGCAGATATCCAAGTCCCAAGGGATTCCATCGTGGGCTGAGGCATGGAACTCTTTGCTTCAATATTCATAGGAATCTTATTCTCTTCTTTTTGCATCTACTTTATTTTTGATATAATATGGGTTTTACAGGCCTTGTTTTTTGCCTGATTTTCTGATCTAATAAAGGAGTTTTGTCTAGTTGGCCTCCCCTGTTTCGTCTGCTTTTTCAAAACTATACAATTATTGCTTTAATAAATCTAACCTTAGCCTTTTACTAAGCACAAAAAATTTACAAGTTATAATGGTATCTTTCAATTTTTCTTATAAATCATTTGCACAAGTTTTCATATATTTTTTTATATAAAATCTTTCTTAACAATTATGTATATTTTATCAAATAACTCACAATATTTACCACAATGATTTTAAAGAAGTAATCCAATGACAATTATGTATATGAGAATGGAATTGCCATGCTTCACTATAGAAGAACTCTATCATCACCAACAAGGTTAATATGTCTCAACTAGAACAATGATGGTCATAGATATGATAGATAACACCAATTTCATTACATTTTTTCACATCCAATGAACTTCCCATGCAAATAGAATACAAATTTAATTGTAAGAAAGGAATAAATAATAGAGACACTATTGGTATATTGAAGTATTCCCCTATACTTTGATCCATTGTCAAGCCTTAAGAGTATATATATATATATATAATTGTGTTAAACCCATGCTCAATATACTGCACATCCAAAGATCAACATCATTTGAACTATAACTTTTACTATTTGTACTAGGATACTTTATATTTATAACCTTTTAGGTATGTATATTTGCTTCTTTATTAGGTACCTCATAAAGATCATTAGGATTTCGTGGTAGGATGATCTTTTGATTGTATCAATTGCTATAAACATTTGTTAAACTCAGGGTACTCATGAAGAAATTAGAAAAATAGACAAATTGTTACACAGCAATAACACAAATAATTCTTATATTGCTTCAAGGGATTATATAAACTTACATGATAAGGATCAACTGATTGAAAAATATAATAGAGAAGGACTGCATTACAATAGCCTCATTATATAGAAGTTTTTGACACCTATATTTAGAACGCCTATTTTTCGCTCATGCCAAATATTATAAATGTAATTCTTCTCATGCAAGTAAGATGAATTACAACACATTCCAGCATTCACCCCCTTAATTTCAACCAATAATTTGCTTCAATGTAAAAATAAATATATCTTCTTTTAACTTCAACGAGATTATCTCTTACCATGACACATTATGTGATGATCTCAATTTAGATTGAAAATGTTTGACTTCTAACTCTTACATGCCTTTCCTAAGGCTTGGATTTGACTTTCTCATACAAGTTTGTATGAATGGATAGAATAATTACCGTGGATTCTACAAGATCCATAATCTTCTTCATACAAGTCAAACTGTTCTGACCTACAATCTTCTTATAACTTGAAATATGACAACAAAACTTCATCGTGAAAAAACAACAATTTCCTGATCATCCCTTTGGCTTCGATCTCCTCCTATGAAGATTGTGTTAACCTTTTCTAAAGGTGACTTCAAAATTTCTTGCGCTGGCTGGGCCTTCTTCAAATTAGTGCAATCTCTTCTTGCACGGGCGATCTCTACTTTCCTGACCAATATGTTTTGAGATGGCAGTAGACTCTTTTGACTGCAACAAATTTTCTTATGGATGGTGGCTTCTTCATAGCAAAATCTTACCAATCTTGGGAAGTTTTCACAAAAGAACATGAATTTTTTCTTTTACACAACAGTGGATTTACAAAGTGGCGGCCTTTTTTTAAAAATTGTTGCGATTACTATCCTAGTTAGATTGATTTATTCTTGCATGACATTTCACATGAATGCAGACTGTTTCACCTTACACTTCTATTGGTCAATGATCTTTTCTTTCTGCTACTCCAAAAACTTCAACTAACAAATTTGACTTTGCCAAATAATTGCGATCTCCACACTTACGTGCAAAAAACTTTTCTTGGCGACAAGGATTCAAATTTGTGGCCTATTTCTATTGTAGAATATACTGCTCGATGTATATTATTGATGAATAACAGTAGCATTTTTAAGGATAAAAGTGTGCGTAAGTAGTTGATGAAACTATAAGTAAAATTTAACTATATAATAAATATATAGATGTCGAATTAAAAAAAAAAAGAAAAAAGAAAAAAGATATATTTTCAACTCGTTCTTCTCTTTATTTTCCAGTATTGACAACATTCTTCTTTATTACATTGTTTTCACAAAAGTATATTTGAAATCTCAAATTTCACCTTGTCAAGGGATCCTCTTAAAGCTTACACACAAAATTTGACAATTACATAAAATAAAATCTATATTTTTGAGACGATCTCTCTTCAAGAAACAAATCTTGAATCAAGGAAAGCTCCATCAAACTGCCTCATGACTCTTAGAGAGGTGTACTATCAAGCTAAATTCTTGGGTTCTTAGTCTCGAACTCTTGAATCACAAACACTGAAATATTCGACACCAATCCATATTGAACTCTGCACACATAGGGCTCCATCAAGTTGTTTATTGACCCTCGTAAAGGACGTATAATTCTTGATCAATGTCTCGTAAACTTATTGGAAAACAATCCATATCGAGCTAAACACCAAACCCATTACTTGTCTTCAAGATCAAACTTCACAATATATGCATTCTTCAAATCTATCAGTAGCAATAAAGAAAACTAAAAGGAAAGAAAGAAAATAAAGCTAGAAATGTTTCTCATTCAAAGAATCATCTCAAAACGAGAAGTTTGAAAATTCTTCCATCATCCGATTCCACTAGCTTCCAAATTTTGAAGGGTCAAAATATGAACTTGTGAGGCTTGATTCTCCATCTTAGAAATAATCCAACAAACAAATAGTGCTTCAAATCAAGATAGATTCAATCACCTTCAACAAATAACTCAAGGATGCAACCTTCCAAGTATTCAAATTGTGAGACATGGACCAGTTCTTATACAATGTGAGATTTTGCCAAGATCAAGAGGCAATGGAAAGCACAAATCAGAGAGAACAAAATAGATGATAGAAATAAACTGTATTCTATCAAGATGAAAATACTGATCAACTGGATCATCAAGTGTTACATACAATGAATATTAATCTGCTTATATAGGCAAGGCTATATGGATATGTGAGCACACAAACATGACATGTGGCTCAATAAGAAACAAGGATAGGTAGGAAATAGGTGTGGGTAGGTAGGAGAAACAATATAATATTCCACATGAGGTGGATCACCCACTGAATGTGGAATGTAACAACAAGATAAGTCCACAAAAGGTGGCAATTCTCCTACACACACTATCCCAATGTGGCACAAACACCCAAGTGTCTCATACCCAAACAACTATGAAATGCATTTCCTAAGTAAACTTAAGTATAGTGTAATAATATCCAAGATAAATAATTATTTACACCAACACAAATATATCCACTGATATTATGAGATAACCATTCGAAGCTAGGTGATTCTATTCCAGCTCAAATTATAATTCAACCTTATTCTATTAAGTGCGAAAATTAAATGATGTCCCATTAAAAGCCATTGATACAGTTCCACCATATGTGCTTCTTCTTTATGCGCCCTCGCGTCTCAATAGAGATTTTCAAATGAATCTCCGCTACGCGCAAAATTGCATGCAAGAAATAGAAGAATTGCACAAGCGGCGTTACACCTTGTTTAGTATTGGTTTGACTTTCTTAAAAGATTTACCACAAGAAAGAACAATCATAAAGAATTTGTAAGGGTTTTGGACAGTATCAGTTAGATTTTGATAGGAACTCATGGATGTTTAGTCATATGATGGCCAACTATATCTGATTTGGTAGGAAAACCCTTTCCAAGGATTAGTAAAAACTGATAAAAATAATTCTTCTAGCAGTGAAAGTTCTAAATATTATTTTATAACCAAAACTACCACAGATTATAGAAAAAGTATGGATTACAATCTCTCTTTTATCTATTACAAAAGACGCACCATTTCCTTATATATCAATTCACACGGTGGCCATTGAAATGCACGCCTTCAAATGTTTATGACTTCAACTTCACATGGACAACATTTTCATCTTGTCTGGATTGAACACAACTTCTACAAGCAAATCATTCATCTCTTCTTTCATTTAATAAGTTCATCACATTTTATATTGAAACCTTTCCAACTTCAATAATTGTTTACTGGTACCAAAATAAGAGGGAAAATATATTTTATCTCTTATATTTCGATGATCCGGATATATGATCTTCTGTACCTTTAGATGCATTCGCTACATGCTAGTGCGAATTTCCTTCAAACGTGTTATATTGAAGCTGCGCTGTTGGCTTTACTTATCTTGAGAGCCGTGGTCTCCTTTGAAAAGCAATATGACAACAGTAATAGATAGCTTTTCTTTTAATCTGCTTTCTTTCTTGGTTGTGTTCAATGATATAGCAAGCCAGCAAAGGCTTATTTGTCTTTCACCTAAGCTAGGATCTAATGACTTCTTCAGGCAAAAATTTTCTTATTTTTTTTTCTCCAACTATCTTCTGGTGAAATGCAGATTCTGAAATTCAGTTTATCCTCTTGAACTTGTTATAATATCAAATGAAGAAATTAGAAAAATAAATAAATTGATGAGCTAAAGGGGCTCTATAATGAATGGTTCATAAGGCGCCACACTTACTGAAGGTTTTGCAAATGGGGTTGCAAGCTAAGTGGGTTTAACCTTGGAGGGAAGTCTGTGGTTAAGCGTGCTTGAGCTGAAGTAGTACTATGATGGGTGACCTCCCCGGAAGTCCGAGTGCTTCACCCCTGTGAGCATCACCTAGATGCAATGAGTGCTAAGTGGACCATTCATTCTCATGAGAGATGGGTTCTTGTGAACCACTACTCGTGAAACATGGGTCAATGAGTTTGACTCAAAAACTACACAGTTGAACTCTAATAGCAATATCATAGTTTGACTTGCTGTGGAAAATACCTCCTACTTATTAATAAATAAATTGTTACACAAACTGATTACAAAACTTCTTGATTACATGATGAGGATCAATTAATCAAAGAACTAGAAACACAAAATGCGTTACAGAAGTCTTAACACTTGGAACACCTATTTTCAATTCTTAACACTTGAACACCTATTTTCAACTCATACAAAAAACTGCATATGCAATTTTCCTCATTCAACGGAGAGGAATTAGAACTCATACAACTCATTCCAACAAAACTTTATATTAAACCATTCACATTCCTTGCCTAGTATATGTTTTCTATTCCTCCACCTACTATGTGTCCCAAATAGATCATGCACTTCTAGTTGGTGTTCCTAGAAGACACTTTATCAAATAACTTACGTGTTTTATCGGACATTTCACTTATTGTGGCCTTCCTTTGCTAATTTTCTTGAGGTATTTTATCAAAGGGTTTATATGTCTTATTTATGGTGCTTCATCTTCCTCTCAAGTATAATGTCCCAGTATTAGTGTTGTTCATGAAAGAACATTATTGTGAAAAAATCCACACTCCTAGTCTTTAATATGGTTGTAGCTATTAGAACTTTTTAGAGGTATTTTATCTAAAACTAAGAACATCATAATATTTTCTCATGTTAAGAGGGGGTCTGACATGTTTTATTAATGGTTGTCAAACATTTAAAACTCTTCATTTCATCATAAATTATTATTTTTAATTGTTGGTGACTATTGACCTTCTTAGAATGTGGAATATATTTGTAATTTGTAACTCATAATATTGTTTGCAATTGCAAATTTAAGTCCAAATTGCATGTTGCAAATGGAAGTTTACCTCAAATTGAAGAATTGCAAATGGAAGTTTAACCTCAAGTTTGCAAGTTGCATCAATATCCATCCACCTGAAAAGAAAATTGAAAAATGAAATCCTTACTTAATTAGAAAGATATAAACTTTTCAAGTCTAAAATTCAAAATTTAAATAGCATTTTGTCAATTTAAATTTTTCAAATTAAAATTTTGTAAACACTAATTAAAAAAAATTAAATTCATTTCTAACCAATTTCAAAAAGATGGATATTAAAAAAATGTAACTGGCATACAAGAATGAGTGGAAGTATAAAGGAGATTGAGAGAAAGAGAATTTTTTAAATCCTTGGTGATGGTGATAAGGATAGAGAGGGTGATTTTGATGGTGATGAAGATGAAGTAGATAATAATGACTAGCTCTACAATTAGAGCCTTGAGGATAGGGACACTATTTTATGAAATATTTGGTTGGAGATATAACATCTAGTGTAGGAGTATTAGGAGGCCTCTTTAGGAGTGGTAGGCCCATCTTATTTTTTGAGGGTGGTTCATCTCTAAGGTTGTGTTGGTTCCCAAAAATGAAAAATGGGTTTACACTGCTACTAGGTAGAGACCAAGATGATTTCCTCCAAATATCTACTGAGAGCCACCTCCAACTATCAATATCTGTCGAGCTTGGACCAACAATAACAAGGACAAAAAGTCCTTCTACACTTTACGCTTTGCAAAACCAGGGAGGGTGATCCCTTCAGTAAATATCCTGCTCTCTGCAATGATACTCAGGAGTTTGCTAAAAACAAAGCAAATTATCTCATAAAAAGACTTAACAGAAAGGGATAATGCTCAAGGATGGAAAATCCTTCAGTGATCCTCAACCTTATACTGGAGTATGAGATGGGGTGAGGCAACTTTCAGAAAATACATAAAACCTAACAAATGGTATTTTGATATTCTGATATTTGTAGAGATTCATCAATTGAAAGAAAAACAAGACTGATAAACAAAACCGGTTACAAGAACTGATTAGTGCCTTACTCCATTTGGCACCTGAAAGAAGTGAAACACAAACCTGAAAGTGCGACATAAATTGATCTGATAACATAAGATTTGAGATGATACTACCTTACAATACATCCCATTTGTAACCTTGACCCAAAACTACTTATCTAAAATCCTTGCATAAGTCTTGTCATTCTGCAACTCCATTTAAGCAATTTAATAGACCCCTTGGGCCCAAGCATAACAAAAAGCTACAAACATCATAACAATGCACTAAATGAAATAAACCCTTGATTCATTTCACTTAAAAAATGATAGAATCATGCAATGGAGAGAAAAAGGTTGAAATTATATTTTCTATAAGTAAAATGCTACCTCTGTTACAAGATAAAATTTATGCATGACTCCTTCAAGAACCTGTATAAAATTTGACACTAAAACACTTCTTTATTTGCTCTGTAAAAGATCTTACAACTTATTTGCTTCACTTTTGACTCACTACTGGAAACAGATAGGGAAAACTCAAGGAATAGGAAAACTGAACCTATGGGATATTTCCAACAAAATCTGAACCCTTCTTCTGGCCATGATTTCCCTTTTTATAGAACTAAAGGGAGCGACAATCTTCTTACCAGAAGACACATGTTAATAGCAGATTCATTTTTTTACAATTAGCTCTAAAAGGCCATATGCAATTATGTTACCAAATGTTTACATGTCGATGTGCTGGCACATGTGAATCATTGTTTCTTAACTGAAAATTGGTAGGGGCAAAACCATTTGAGCCATGTCGTTATCACCTTGACACTTTCGGATGGAGTGTGAGATGTTGCGCTTTTGTCCTATTGAGTGTTTTCATTCCAAGGAAAGGAAATAGGGTCCTGGCAAGAAGAAAAGTCACCTCTAAAGTAGAGGAGGAGCTTCAACCTTCATGCCCAGGATTAGAGGCAGTGGGAGGGGGGTTAGAGGGTGAACATAATATGTTGGGGAGGGGTCGCAACTTCCATGCAGCTACATGGATGGATTGATTCCACTCCCTACCTAGACATGTTCCTTTTTCATTCCTTTGCGGACTCTCTCTTAGAACCCCCTACCAGCCAGTGACAGAGTAGACACAGAGGCTCTGCCATGCGTGGTCTTTCTTCATAAGAAAAGGCTTTCACACCCCCTCTGGAAATCCTCCCCACTTTCATATCCCCTATGGCAATAGACATACTCACACATGAGAGAAAAAATCCATCTAGTATCACAGAGTACATTGCAACTCCATTTACAAGCTTGCTCAAACATCATTTCCTTTGGAGAAGGAAAACCTGCATTTAGAAAATGAAAAGGCTTCATACTCTTCTACCAATTCGATCACCACCTTGTTGTATTTATATTTGAACAATACTTGATCAAGTAGTGCCTATTCTTGAAACATCATCACTCTGGAGTTCTCAATTTACTCTGCCAGCTATGGACACTAGAATTCATACATATCACATCTACTGTATTCTTCTATTAAGGTTCATCTGATGCGAGTGATTTTATCCTGATTTTATTCTTCCATGAGTGTACATTCTTCTTCTTTAGGATCTTTGCCAACAAACAAATCTCTGAATTCATCAAAGAACTCGTGATCCATCACACTTGAACTGGAAGCTTATCCAAATCTTTTCACATCTCCGGGCTATCATCTTTGACTGTCTAATCAATCCTGAATCGACAAGTTTGAATCCCATTCATTCTGTCTATTTTGCTGCGAGCTACGACCAATGCCTTCAAAATCCCTCCTAATTTCTCATTTGAAACTCAACCACAGATCTCATCGTACTTGGCAAATCTAATGGTCATTTCTTGCCTACGTGGTATTTGACTTTCCATCTGTATCCACGGACTCACCGAGTCATGACTTATCAGCATCACATCATCCTTTGACCGGACTCCATCAGCAACCCCACCGTAGGTCTTCCTAGTCACAGTTCGTAACCTCCCTGCAACTTCCATCGTGAGAACACGCGGGCCGTCTGATCTGTTCAATCTTTATCACTTTGCATACTGCTCGTTAACTCTTCCAGGATTAAAAGTCGAGCACCTTTTTCCTCTAGACAAAACATCTTCATTCATTTTGAACATGTGCAAATTGATGGGACTATTAGTAGACCGATCTTTACCACCCAAGAACTTGTAATACAATGTTTCGACCGGTTATACTACTAACCTTGTCGGTTTTCGCAGATGACATGTGGCATAATCTCGTGGTGCCACGGTCTTTAAAACCCTCACATCTTTGATCACGAGGAAGTGTGATCCATTCCAAGATCCATCCCATCTTTAGCAATCGGTTGAAATACTTTAGGACTTTCGGTCTTGAAAAAATGAGTTCATGCACAAACATTTAAAAGGAGACTGGTAATAGGAATTCTATGTGCATGACTTAGGGAAATCATATTTCACAAACTGGTTAACCACCACTTAAAACTTAGGAAATGAAATGGCCCTGCGAACGAAAGTGGTTCCCTTGATCTTAAGTGGGAAAAAGTAACATTATAATATACCATTGATCGGGTTTTCTTCACAAAATGTAAGAAACTTTGATAAATCCTAAACCCTAGACCTTGGATCATTCACAGAGGATACAAATAAAGCCCGAAAATCAATATTTGAGCTCAAAAATTGAAAATTTCATGCAATCAATTTTCAGAGCTATCAAGCTGCATAGGGGTTTTACCTCACTTGCAACCCACCCTTTTTTCGTGCCCCAACTTCCTTATAGATCTATTCTTGGCTTCCATAAAGGGTTTCCTATTTTCCTTCTAGCCACATTAACTACTTTTGTGCACTTGGTCCCTCAAGTCAATCAATGCTTGTAGGATAGGTGCATGGAACCTAAAATTTAGCATTTGGTAGACCCACTAGAGTCCCACCTACTATAGCCGCCTCTTATGCATAACTAGCAACTCTCTTGCATAATCATGCAACAAGATCACTAGGTGTCCACTTGTATGCTCATGAACCTCTCGAAGGACCTACATCACTTATGATTTATACCAGTCTTGCAATCTACATCATCAATCCAAAAATTAAAATTTACTCTATCTTTCTCGGTAGGTCCTTAGGATGCTAGCATGCTAGGAGAATGCTAATGTGGTTGATGTTCCTAGATTCCAACATGCAGACTAGATGCCAACTCTCAAGACAAATGCATGGGTCCAAGATGTGCATGTGAAATTAGGATGCCTATGCTACCCCAATTTCTAATATGGCTATAAAATACATTAAAATTCTTGGAAAAGTGTGCAATGAGGCCAACCTCTTTCTGATGGTCACCATGCTCCATGGTGTTGCACAAGTCTTTAATCCTAGTTGGGGCTATCTTGTCTGTGAGGTGTTTTTTCTATGGCTATATATAAATCACATTGGAAATTTTTGTGCCTAATAGTGAAAATGACCCTTCTTGGGGCCCACTCCTAGAGTATATAGTTGAACTTTAGCCCAAAAAATTGAATTTTGTTTTTTATGGTGGTTCTGGATCATCCTCGTTATTTTTCCCCACCTTGGTGGGTGCAAAATACAAGGGGCATATACTTGTACTTTATAATTTTTCCTCTTCTAACTTGCACTAACTCTTCTTAAGCATTCTTCTCGCCAAGGTAGTTTTTTTAATTTTTTTGTGCTAACATACTTAGATTTTTTTGCAATATTTGAACCTTCACAGTGGACACTATAGTTTTCATTAAGTACCAATGGCATACTTGTTGACCTTTGCAGCCTCTAAGTATCCATTTTATCAAGGTAATTAATGCATTTAATGCACTACATGGACAATGAACATTTATTTATAAAGTACTTTAGTGCAGCTAATCCTTCAAGTCAATTAGTTCACTAAAGTGGGGAAAAAATATAGTGTCACAAATTACACCTAGTGCATTTATTACACTTTGGCATTGAGTCTGGTGGATTTATGACAAAATTCATGATTCGTATTTTATCATTTTGACATCATGAATCCTAAAGAAGAAGTAGTGCTAGCCATCCCTAAGTTGATTTTGGAATTAACTTGGTTGGATGATAGTGCAGTGTGTAGATTTCTATGCAGCACACAAACGTTCCAAGAATATTTTGATTCTAAATGAGCATATTCTACATTGAACTTCTTCCATTGTGTGTCCCATGACTTGTGCATGTTCAAAATGATCACTCCCACCCATGCAGAGAAATACAACTATTCTTTCTCCCTCATTTTGTAGGAACATTCACTCTTAGCTTTCATTCCCTTAGTGAATATCTATCAAAATACACACTCAATATTGCAATTTCTTGATCTTCACTCAAGGTACACTCATGTTGTTATCTCAAGAGAGGGAAATTGGCTATGTAACATTTCTTGTTCTGTCTTATCTATTGTATCTTGATGTCATCTTATTGATCAAATCTATGAATGTATTTATTATCTAGGTGCATTAATTTCATTTATCATTTTGTCTTTTGCAATAGGTGTTTTCCTTCATTAAGTAGGGTTTGTTTCTATTACTCTATCTATTTTATCTTTTGTAATAGAGGTTTTCCTCCATTGAGTGGGGTTTATTTCTATTACGGTATCTATTTATCCTTCTATCCAAATATATCTATCTAGCTATCCATGGAATTCTCTTCATTTATCATGACCAAGAACCATTGGAATTATTCTAGAGAACTCAAAAAGACATTAGTTTTGGCTCTAATACATCCCTCCAACTTGTGTGTCCATTCTTACAAGATGAACATTGCAATAAATGATGAAATACCAAGACCCACTTGTTGCCTTTTCCAAGCACCCACTTCGAGAAGCCCAAAGGCAACTCATTTTTTGACTTCCTAAATCAGTAATTATCTTATTCTAGACTTCCATAAGTGGGGAATGAAATATTATGTAATTGTGTTCGCAACCCAATTCTAAAACAATTAGTGAAACCTGTCACCCCTTATGAATGTATTAAAAACAATAGTGAGAATTAACTACCGTACCTCTCATTCTATATAGTGAATTTGAGATGATCAAATCCTATTTCGTGAGTAAGAAAAACTTCTACAAGCCTATTTTCATCATCAAACAAATCTTCTTAGCCTAGGAGTCATCTCTAGCTATAAAATTTGTCTTGTAACAATGCATTTTTGTTGTCTCATGTTAGGTTTCTAATGATTAATACACCTTGTAAAATTAACTCCTCACTGAAGAAGATATCAAGGAGACATTTTTTTCAACGTTTAATAACAAAGCTCTTGGTCTATATGGATTTCCCTACAATTTAATATCAAGAAAATTCTATGTGATTTCCATTGGGCATTATGTGATGAGAATTATAGCTTTCGTTATGTTGATTGGGATTTCTATTGCCTTTCCTATGGCTTTGGGGGTTATTGTTTGGTGTGATCAAGAGAATTACTTATATGTTTTCCTAATTTGTATTGTGAATAGGCCAATTTATCTAACTGGTTCCCATTGGGTCCTTCTCACATATTTATAGGCTTTAATGCTCCATAATCAAGTAATATTTTTTTCTTTCTACTATTTTGTGGAAAGAATATTTTGGTTTTATATGTGATATTGGGTGCTTGAGCTCATTAGTAAATCAACATGGTATCATAATTTGCATTATCTAAGCCCTTTCTCAATTTTGAAAGATGATTAGATAGAATATTTTGTAGGGTGTGATTATAAATCTCATTACAGATTCAAGAAGACCAAAAATACCTAATGTCTTACATGTCATTGGTGCAAGAGCACCTTGTCAATAGTTATGTCATGAGTAATTTCATAAGGTTTTGAGTCTATGATTGTCTTTAAGGTCATTTGGATGTAATTCAAGGCATGATGAGTCATTTTGTAGGGCAATGTCACTCATTTGTAACAAGTTGCTCAAGTTGAGTATTTGAGTTCTAATTGGGTCTAGGAGGTCAAATTATGCAAATATGCCCATGGAAGGGTAAAGAGGATGTAAAAGGGATGAAATTTAGTTGTGACTATCAAAAAATGGATTGTAAATAAATAGGCTTGTTTGGTCTAATTTGAGTATGGTGGCAAGGTTGGAGGAAGGCATTGTAAGTGGAGTAACTTTATACCTCTGCCTATCACCCAATCTGTAGGTTGAAGGTGACAGTCATGGTGTTTGGCACCAATTTGAATGTAATTTCTCATGGATGGATGAAATGGTGCGCAAGGGAGGAATTCTATACCATGCAGATCAAATATTTGAAATGGTTTTGGAAGAAGTAATTCAGATGTATTTTGTTTTGTGTAACCTTTAATTTGTTATTTCGCTGACAGTCACATGGATTCCCTGTTTTAATGGATGTTTACATGTTTTATTAGATTTAATGGAGTATTAAACCTATTTGGAATGATATTATATTGAATTAAATTTTGTTTGAATGCAATCAGAGCATTGGTCATGGATTATAATGGAAGTTTGAATGGGTTTTCTCAAAACTATCTTAAAACCTTGCTGGCAGGATTGCAGGAAAGAGTTTGTTAATATCTCACAATGTAACCATCCAAGAATTGCAATAAATTAGATTTTAGTAGTGCATTGAATGTACTTTGACATGGTTTTGTATTTTGGGAGAAATTTGATGCCCTAGGCAGACTAGGCATGCACATTTCTTGTTTTTTTGTAATAGTCAAAACGGTCTCAGTGCAGATACCATAACGTTTAATTTAACCATTGGAGCTTAATGATTTTTGGATATGTTGTTGAAAACCTATTTCTCTGCATTCTCACCTAAGAGATTGGCCAAATGATATCTAGAATGGAAGTTGTGAGAAACAAAGTGCAATACTGTCAAAAATGCCATCATTATGATAGTCATATGAAAAGGAACTGTTGATTTGTCTTGGATGGATTAAGTGCAAGTTGATATTGAGTAAGTTGGTTAAGATTTGGAATTTAATCCTGTTAGATGCCTCAAACTCATTGATTTGATTGTTGTTTTGGGTCATTGAGCACCCTAGAATTGGAACTCCTTGCTTGATTTGGGGTTCGTGGTTGGTTTTCCACGATGCTCTGCATCGGTCACTCTATATTTTGGTGATAAAAACTAATCATGTATTTTAGGATGGTTTGACATAATCTTGATAGATTTCAACCATACAACTATACAAAATTAAAACACTTGTATGCATCCATCTATTCTTATCAACAAAATCTCAAAATAATCTCCATACAATCATTGCTTTAGTGTACCCTTGATTATATTACCTTCTCTTAGCTTGCATTATATCAAGGAAATTATAATTTTGCATTGATTTTTTAATATTTTTTTTGTTATTAATTATCATTTGTGGGTTTGGTCACAATGCCTAGTCCTCTTCTACCTACAAGGAGATAATCCTTATTAGGTGGTGCATAGGTTTCCATCACCCATATAATACCCTAGAATCACTAGCCCATTTCTTTGATAGTGTCACACATTTTTTAAATTCCTAGTGCTTTTTCCTTAAGTTTACAGTCACATAGCTAGAATATAAGGGATTTATTTTTGCTTGATTCCCAAATATGATATTTTTACCATTTTTTCATAAGTTTCCGCTAGAGTGTAAAAGTTTTGTGAATGAGATACAACAAAAAGCTATTTCTAAGAATATCGTAATGGTGCAAGACATTTTGCTAGATTTTTTAATCATTTGATCCAAGTGACTATTGGTATGTGGATGTTCCTTTTCATAAATATTTTTTATTTTGATAATATGTCCTTAGCTCAAATTTGATGGATAAAAGAGTTCTTAAATGTATAGAATTTTGGAAGTGGCAATCAACAATTAAAATTTAATGGTGACATCAATGGGATAGGATGATTGAGAGGATTTCCCTAGGATGTAGGAGAGTGGAGGGTTTAGATTAAGTTTATTGGAATGCAAAAGGTGAGGATGAACTTACTAAATTTGGTAAGTGGTTGCAACCATGAGAAACATAAGATAAATGTGCATCTAGGAACCCTATATTCTTTGGTTTGGTGGAGAGAATATTGAAACCATAAGATAATTGTTCTTAAGTGTCCTTTATTATTAGGGTTGGTTGAGAGAATTTACCCATAACTAAATAATATTATTATTTAATGATTTTAACCATGTGTGAGGTAGGAAATGGGTTTAAAAGATGTTTATTTATTTATTTGTCAGATGAGATGGAAAAGGGTATTTAATTAAGTGGTGGATATTAGGTAAAGGGGACTTATCTAGATGATGTGTTTGGATAATTAAATCTAGGGAAATATTTATGTGTCCACACATGTTATAATCAAATATGTTATGAATTATATACAGGAAAAATTAAAATAGCTTAGTAATTTATCATTAATTATTGATATCTCTTGCAAATGTTAGGAGCCCTAATGAATTTTGTAGAAGAAAATATACGAGACTTATTGATAAGTTATAGATACATTGGGACACAAGGAACATACTACATATTAAAACACTTATTAGTAGAAAGTAGTGATTCATTTAAATCTGAATGTTTTATATTTAGGTATTCAAACTTATAGCTCAAAATGATAAACATGACTATGAAGAACATACAAAATAATTTATTGATAGATATAATAAATTTTTTTTTATAGAATGTGAAACACATTTATAGCAAATAAATCATGGTTATATAATCCAAGGTAGAAGAAAGAAAAAAATGAGAGGAAATAGTTATGAAAACTATTGTGATATAATTCCCAAGGTTTACGTCCATCTATACATATGGATATTATACATAGATTGATTTTTTGGTCTAACTTATTACTTAATAAGTCATTTTATCTTATAAAAAGAGATATTAGACTTCAAAATGAAGTAATAATACAAAATCAAGTCATTTAATTATAATCATCGGCATGTAAAATGAACAACCACTCTAGAAAATTTTGAAAATAGTAAATTGACTCTTAAATTGAAGATAATAAACATATTCAATAAAAAGTAGTAGAGCATGAGTGAAAATCGTATTTAGACTAATACATGGTCAAATTGTTGAAGTGATAGAAATAGATATGTTTGGAAAAGGAGATGTTGATAGACAAACACCATGGTTTAATGATTATCAAGGTGAAAAATATATAAATAGAGAAATAATATTTATAAGAACCACAAATGAGAATGGATTTCTTGTAGATTATATAATACCAAAAAAATTGAATTATAGATGCTTAGGTGGTAGGTAAAATATAACACTTGACATAATTATGACACATCACCATCAACACTAACATACATTTTTATTATGAATGATTTTTCAATGAGCTATAAGAATACAAAATTATATCTAGTTACTAATATTCACAAATTTATTAAAGATAAAAATTCCTAGAGAAGATTCCACTTTACTTGCACCAAGTGGAGTTGCATCATTCAATATTAGAGCATTAACCGTTTGTTGAAAACTTTGAATGATAGTCATAGATTTTTCTAAATTTGAGGGTTTCGACATAAGTTTTCAAGAATAGACTTACAAGAAAGATACCCATTGATTGACTTAATTGAATTTACTATATATAATTTTATAGAAATAATAGACTCTTGATAATGTCAAATAGTTCTTGAAATTGTGTTTATATGAGTTTTGGAGATGTACCTATATTTTGTTATTTTTCATTTTAATACATATAGTTAATTACTATGGAGATTCTCTATTAGTAGTACACATTAATTGAAGTCATTATTATTAAATATTTTTTAAGTACATCTATGATTGTGGTTAAATATTTGCAAAAATTATACTATGAGGATAATTTAAAATAGTTGGTACTTTGTATAATATATTTATATGGGAAAGAAAAATTTGCCAACAAAGGTATTGTCAACTTCTGATAAATCTAAGAGATCTAAATCCAACTATTGATGATTGTAAGTTAATAATGACAAGAACAATGTTGGCATAGACACTTCATCCAATCAAGAATTTGAAAATGGTATTTAGGGATACAATTTAAACTACCAACATATGTTATGATTACACTTTTTTGTTATTTAGGAATACCATGGAATATAATACTCCACACAAAATTCTAATTATTGTAATATACAAGACCCACACAATAATACCCTAGCACTTGATTAGTCATTAACAATACAAATATCACAAGATTTGACTCTTTTAAAGCCACTATTGGCATAGGAAAAAGAGATAGAATAGGGTTCATATTTGTAACTATATCTTATGTGAAGTTGTTGTAAGAGTGAACTATGCTACAATTTACATATGACTACTATGAAAAATAAAAAACGAAAAAAAGAAAGAAAAAGAGATGGAAGAGGGTTCATATTTGTAACTATATCTTATGCAAAGTTGTAACAAGAGTTAATTATGCCACCATACTACTATGAAAGAAAAATGAAAAAGAGAAAAAAAGCTCACTTATAGAAAATAAGAAGAGAAAGCAAAATCATCAAAAGATAGATGATGTGATGTACTTCATACAAATTTATTTTGAGGAATATGAAATCATGCACCATTTTTCAATTTCTCTCATCTATATGACATGCTTTCATCATTATTACAATAGGTTGTATTATTTTATATAATGTTATTGCACAAATACCTCTCAAAAATGATTTAATTATCCAATTAATGTTGATTATATTTTGCAACTGTAAATGATACTTGTATAGTCATCTCTGAAATCATCTATTTATTTTATCACCTATTTTTTAATCAATTTGCCACAAATAAATAAAATAGGCACATCATGAAAGACATCTTTCTATATATTAAAGGTATATTTGAAAAAAAAACATATAGATATACAAGTTAGTTATGACACATACTTACCTTTGTTATTTTGTTTTATTTATATTTTTCTTGCAGATCTTATTTATTTACTTTTTAAAACCATGAATATAGAAATTGTCATACATTTGAAAAATTCAAAATTATAAAAATAGGTGTCCGTTCTTATCCTCTTTCAGATAATTGAATAGTTGATGGGCGAGCCAAACCCAATTCAACTAATCCATTTAAATTATTGCGTTGATGTTTTCAAAAAGGATTGGATTAGAATTGGTGTAGATACTCTCAGAAAAGGATTATATGTTAGAGATGATGATGTGGTGGCTTCTTCTGTTACTCTTCAGTCTGCAACTGTGTTCAGCACAGGATTTGCAGAAACAGTTTTTAGATCCCCACAACAGGGCCAGGTCTCACGTGGGTGTGCGCCCTCTGGTGTGGGATTCTACTCTCGCTGCCTACGCTCAGAACTATGCTAATCAACGCAAGGCAGACTGTGCTTGGAAGCATTCAGGCGGTCCCTATGGAGAAAACCTTTTCTGGGGAAGAGGTAAGGAATTCTCTCCTGCAGATGCAGTGGGCTCATGGGTTAACCAGAAGCAGTATTACAATTATGCTCAAGTAGTGTCTAGAAGTGCGCAGAAGGTTGGGTGTGCTCATGTTAAATGTAAAAACGATGCGATTTTCATCATCTGCAATTACAACCCACCTGGGAATGTTATTGCGCAGATGCCACACTTGACTTCCCCCTTCGCTCCAGTTTCCTCTTTCTAGTATTTGGCTCTATACATAGTATTCGCCTCTAAATAAGATATCTTGAACTCTTACACAGGTGGGTCAGTGAATGATGATTATCGTTGTCTGAATTTGTAGTTTGCTTGAAATAATAGCTAGCATGCAGTTTCTCCTTGCTTTCCTTAATTATTGTAATTATCAATCTCCCATCTACTTTATAAATATATGTGTACTTCTATTTCATATGATATTTGTTTGACTATCTTGTTTAAATAAGGTTTGAACGGTGGGAAACTCAAAAGAAAAAGGAGGATTGATTCGGTTTTAATAATAATTTTAGCTTGGACGATTGTCAAAGCAGATTGTATCTTCGACGTTTAACGAATTTCCTTATCCAGAGACCCCCCATTTCCATGGAAATTATATACAACAATTTTTATTTCACACAAATCATCTTAATCGAAGATGTTCCCTGCATTTACTTTTCCACAATTGGACCATTAGAAGTCACAATTATCTTAGTATTATAATTTAAATTTAAAAAAAAAAAAAAAAATCTCCTGCAGGTTGACTCCACGCAAATGCATCGACTAACAAAATTCTTCTATCCTTTATGTTTCAAAGCTCCCAATTTGAGCTAAGCGAGGTGGATGCTTGCAAAGATTGTGGAATTGAGCCAACCACCAATCACAATTGCATGAAAATTTCTCGAGTCATTTGTTTATAACTTTAAATGATTGCTGACACATAAGTGCTTGTCTACGCTTTTGCACTTCTTCATATATCATGCAGTCTAGATTGTAAAATTATCTTTTCTTTCCTGCCAAATTATTTAGTACTGGAATGTATGTCGTCTACTGTAAAACACAAATTCATATCACTAAATCAGTAACAACAGTTTTATTCCTTTTTTTTCAAAGTGCTTAAATCAGTAACACCAGTCTTATTCCCTTTTTTTCGAAGTGCTTAATTCGATAACACCAGTCTTATTCCTCATTTTTCAAAGCATTTAGATAAAAGTGGGGTTTTTGTGCTTAGCTAGCTTAGAACATTACTTTTGTCCTTACTACTTGTACAAATACTCTCAAGAATTTCAAGTTGAAACTATGTACACCATTTTTAGTGTATAAATCTTGATCTCAACAAGGTAGATGGTACTCAGTTTTATTTTAATTATATCTATTTATGTAATTAATTTGGGACTTGAATTATTGGGGATTCACATAGTAAAATGTATTCAAATACCATTGGTAGTATCATGGTTTACTAACTGAAGTACTTCATAATCATAAATATATATAGAATTATAGATTTTGGTCTTAGACTCAATTAAACTTCACTCTTGTTAATCAACAATGCAGATTTGTTATAGATAATGAGTTTGTTGAGTTCTTCATGTTATCATGATAGATAGTAAAATTAATATTATCACTCACTTACTTTGCATAATAATAGATAATATAGAAAATATTTAGCAATGAAAATAATTTTTAAATTTAAATCTATTTCATGTGAATAGAATATTATCTTGCACATTTCTCTTTTAATAGATGATAAATTTGCATGGTGCTGAAGAGACATTGAGTTCAATTGAATAATTATGATTGTAGAACCATTACTTTTTAAATCAAACATTTAATTGTGGATGACTTTGAAATGAAGTTTTGATTTGAAAAGTGAATTATTAATGAATTTTGAACTCTTGGAGAATGCTTCAGGAGTTAATAGTAAGTTTGTTAGCTAACTATTTATGGATGTGATTTGTTGATTTGTCTATTATGTAAGCATCTTGATTAATTGTAATGGGTAATGATGGTAGGAAGCAATTTTTTCTATGTATATTAATCTCCAACCAATTCAAATTAATATATCGAATATAAGACATGCATTGATAATAGTAATTTTCTTAGGAACTAGTTCTTTGATACCCATTAAACCAAACTTATGATGTAGGTAACCACAGAAATATTCACAATCAAAACATAATAATAGTGTAGAGGGGGAAATATAAACTCCATTAACATGCAGATAACAACCTCTCAGAGACTTACTAATCTACCTCTCTACTCCAGATGAGTACAAAGCCTAAGGCTATCAAGTACCTCATAGATAAAACTAAACATGTCATAGGGACTTCCTGATGCCCTTTGCTAACTCTCGATTTGAGGACACTTGTACGGGCCTTAGACAACAACGTATCACACTAGTGTCCCATACAAACAAAGTACGTAGTTCCATATATAGAGCTCACAATGACAAATATGTGTTCCAGATGAAGTAAAACTAGATGAATATATAACTCAAAGAAGAAAACAACTATGGAAATGTAGAAGGATAAATTAAAGAGATGAAGGAAATAATCTTACAACCGGTTTATGATTGAAGCCTCCAGCAAAGCAATTCTTCTCTGATGAAGCCTACACACAAGCTAGAGAGGAAAAATGTTGGGGTTGTATAGGGGTTTGCCTCAGTCAAACCCCCACTTTGGCGTTTCCACCTCCACAGATAGCTAGATAGATAGATAGATAGATCAAAAGATAAATAGATATAATGATAAATGATGAAATAGATAGTGGATGCGATAAAGCCCAAGATGCTCAAAGATGAGATAAGTAGATAGAGAGATACTACCAAAGAGGCTTGAGGAAGCCAAGAGTGCTATTGAGGTTATTGGAGAGAGAGAGAGAGAGAGAGAGAGAATACCAAATAGATTGTGTGGAAGAATTAGAGATATTCTATCAAGAATCTAGAGACCTTGAAAAGAGAGAAAAGATAGATTTAAGATAGAGAAGAGGAGTGAAAAGAGGGTCGTCGAGTTGTTTCAATAGATTCTAAGTTGTTTCCACTGACTTGGGTAGGTGATAAGTGTCAAAATACATAGAACTTATATTTCAATGTAAGGGTTGAAATGAGCCTACTCAAATGCTAGGAGAATGGACACTAAAATGGCTGCAAAAGTGTAGGTGGAATTGCAGAGGGTTATGCAATTTTCTACTCTACAAATAGACACCTTCCTGAAATGTATTCATAAAGTACATACTTTTTTCAAGTTTCTATCTCTATTCCACCTAAGCAAGTGGTAGTCAATGAAGAAGTTTTTGAGGAAACTAGACCCTAGATAGGGTTGCATACCCATTCACAAAGGTACATGAAACATAGACTAGATAATAAAACTAGATATTTTATGCCTTTATTGTTTCTAAGTAGGGTATGTAGATAGTCTAGGAAATTGTTGGTACCTTCAAATTTCAAAGGAATTTGAAGTGATTATGTTGAAAATTTGGCTAAGCCATATAGAAGAACACTCTTGCAAATTTTTTTGAGTTACCCACTTCAAGAATGAATAAGTTGAAACCCATAGATTTTTATGAGAAGTGGCATTAGGATTTTTTTCACCTGATATTAGTGAGTGTATTTTCTCATTTGCAACCCCTCACAATTAAATTTGATATGGTTTTGATGCACCTAGTTCGAGGGTTCAGTAAAGGTTTGCATTATACACATTTTTGGAATTGTCCAAGTGGCCTACTTTGGAGGATTGAATTTTACATCCTACTGATTGTTATAATAAAATAATCATTTCCCTATATTTCCAACATATTAGTGTACCCCTCTATCCATTTTGAGAATCCCAGGACCTCGTTTGATGTGTTTGCCAAGCTCAAATTGAATGCAATTTATTCTAATTTTTAGTGTGCACAATGTTACATCATCTGGGTAACCATTTTCAGATAAATATAATTCATGGTTAGTTGATTGTTATAAGAAACCAATATTTTTCTTTGATTCCCCATATCTTGATGAGCTTATGTTCCAGTTCGTAGAGTAGATTGTTCAAGTTTATTTACAAAGTAGTGTTATACTTATTAAACTGACCTTGCATTCTAATTTTTATTTTGCAACCCAATGCTCTGCATCCTAAACCAATTGGTCCACTAAAAAATTTGTAGTTCGATGATCTCATGTACAAATTTTTTAAGTCCTAGGAGTTCGTTTGATAATTTTGCTAGGTCTAATCCAAAGGCAGTTTTTTAAAGTTTTTAGTTTGCACATTACAAAATTTGCCAGATAGTCATTTTCATAGGTCAGTATTTAGGTACCAGATCTTTTTCATGATGGGTGGATTGGTTTCTTAGATTTTTCACATGTAAGTGTAGCCATGCGTTCACTTGTAAAGTCTCGGGGTGAGGTTTTCTATATTTCTAAAGCGAAAACCGAATGCGATTTCAGTGTTTTGGCATCTAAATGTTTATAATAGTTTCAAAATGGTCAAGTTTGACCATTAATATCTTGCAATTTAAAAATGGAGTCATGAAGTATGCTTTAGAACATGTATTTTTTGTACCTAAATGAGTGTACTCATTCAGTGGTGGCTTCCTAGAGCTTTGTTCTAGCGTAGAAAGTATGAAGTTGCTAGCTTTAAGGATTAATTTCTTGCACCTCAGGTAAAATCCACTTTAAACAACCAATGGAAGACCAAGAGTCACAACTTAGAATTCTACACAAAGGTGTCCCTCATGAGAGTTGAACTTGGGTCTTCACATTGAAAACTCAATGCTTTAACCAACTAAGCTCAACCCCTTGAACACTTGAGTTTTGTTTCAATGAGCTCCCAAGAGAAATAGAAAGGAGATCCAGAAAATATGAAAGTTATGCCCTAAATTTGCAATGTGACCACCAAGATTGATACAGAGCACAGAGTTATGGACTAGGGTGGTTCAAGACGTTATCATTTGACATGAAGATAGTTGTGGTATTTTAAGAGTGACAGAGATAGGCATGATTTGGCTACGTGTGGTGGTGCTGTTGGAGTTGCTGCAGCATTTCGTGCTCCATTTAGTGCAGTTCCTTTTGCACTTGAGGAGGCAACATCATGGTGGAAAAAGTGCACTTCCTGGGAGAACATTATTTTTACAACAACAGTGGTTTCTATAGAACTAAGAGGACTTATTGACTATTGTTAGATTGGGCACCGTGTAATATGCAGATACTTGCATAGAACTCAAATGAAAAGCTAGGTTCGACGACTTTTGCTACTTAAACAGTTGCTGCCCATGAAGAGATGAATGTGATGATTGCAATATATGTGCAACATATATTTGTTGAAAAGTCTTTAGAAGCCCAAAGCAAAGGAAATTAGCAAATGTAAAGTCCACAGAATATGCAGAAAATGTATATGATGAAAAGGTTTTGGTTTTCTTCAAGCAAAAGCAATTGGTAGATGTAGAAACCAAATTCCATGACCTTTCCCAGCATCCTCCACACCTGTACCAATATGCGAGCTCTGTAACGGGTATGGACAACCATCGAAGTATAGATAAGGCAACGTGAGCTGTCTGACAGATGCATCAAAGAAATGTGGTCTCGGGGCTGCAATGACTGTAGAGCATGCACATAACAGATTAAGGGAAAATGTTTTATAAACTTTCAACCAGATGCATTTGGCAGGTGTAAAATCCAAGTTCCACAACCTTAGCCAACGTCTTCCCTGCCTATGCCAGTGATGCTAAATGAAATGCGATGATTGTGAGATACGCATTTAAACTGGATTTGTTGAAGAAGCTTTCAAATATTTCTTGCAAATGCAATTGACGGGCGTAAAGCCAAATTCCACAACCTTTGTGAGCATCCTCCCCACCTGCACCAATATGGGAGCTCTCGAACAGTGTATGAACTTCCATCAAAGCATAAAGGACGGAGGAGTTTTGTCAGATATTATATTTGGGAATGCTCTGGCAGAGATGTATGCAAAACGTGGAAGCAGAGATTGGGCACGTGACTCTGTGAAATGCCTCAAAGAAATGTGCAAGAAAAATAATATTGAAGCTAAAACTTCACAATGCAGAAAGGCTAAACAACATGATGAGCTCAATGGATGACTTTTGCATCCATATCATATTCATTAATAAAATGATAATGAATTATAATTGTGCTCTCATTATCGATGAATATTGTAATTTGTGTGAGTTATTAAATTAGCCTGAATAATATCAACAATGGAGATGGAGATCACATAGTTGGAGTGCATATTGATACAAAGGGGCATTACAAATGAAATTGTAACGCTAGTGTTAACTTTTGCAAGTAATATTTGCTTAGTTGATCATTCTAGTATATGTTTTTGATTAAGGAAAAGCAGGTTTTGAGGGGACTCGAAACCCTGAACAATAGGTTTTAAGGGGAGCTGAAACCCTCTGGATGAACCAGCATCCATAACCCAGCAAGAAACAACTGATCAATAGATATACAAAGATTCCATACAGCCAACCTCCAGTGAAACACCAGCCAAAGGATAGCAGAAAACATTACATATCAGGTTGGAGCTAAGCAAAGAGACAAGACTCTGAGGGTTTTGACTGACTCCCACAACGACAGAAGATGGTTTTAAATAGGCTCCCACAACTTGAAAGACACTGGGGGTTTTGACAAGCACCCACAACCATACAAGAGGGTTTTAACTAGGTTCCCACAACCTGATATTAGGCTTCTTAACCCAGCACACCTTAACCAAAAACAAGAACCAGAAGAAACCTAGGTGTGCCCTTTAGAATTGGCAGCAAACACTCGGTTAGTCAAAAAAATAACTAACGAATGAGAACAAGAACATGGTTGAAAACCAAAAGCTCTCCACAATCACCACCTCAATAAGTATCAAAGGAGGAAGAACAATACATAACACATACTCAGCCATCAAAATCCTGAGGTCCTTAAAACTGGATTTTGACAAGCTCCCATAACCTGAAATCACTCTAGTATATGTTAATAAGGCTAAGTAAAATGTTTTTACAAAGAGGTACAAGCACATTTTTTATAAATGTGAAAAGGGTGAAAAATTTTTTTTGGTGAATATGAGATTACAACAGCAGATGTAATTCTTTTGCCTAATGAATTATTTTCATTTAGAAGCAAAAGCGCTTTCACTAAGGGTTTTAATGGGGCGAAAATTATTTCACTAAAGATGTTAAACTAGTGAAAAATAGAGGTAAAGACACGTGATAATTTATTAAGTGAAGGAGAAATGATTAAATCCGGAGTGGTTAAATGCTTTAACTTTCAAAGGAAAAATACAAAATGCATGTGAAGTGCATCATACTCATCTTTACCCACAACATAATACAACAACAAAGCTTTTCCACCTAGAAATGAAAAGTGGTTTCACATGAGCATTGGGGATGATTATGTGACAATAAAACAACAGTGTGCAACTGTAATTATGTTTTTTCATGATAAGTAGTATTTTCATGGAAATACAAAGGCATGGCTATTAAAACTAAAGATAAGTTATTTTGGGGGTTAACAAAAGGGGGAATATTCTTGAGTCCAAAAGTAGGATCAAATTAAGGGGCAACTATTTTTAGCGAGATGAAAGAAGAAAATGTTATCATTGCAAATTAAATTGGGAAGAGGACACATGTCATCAATAGATCAAATATGGAGCCTTCTGTTCTTCTTTTTATTCTCCCTTCTTCTCATTTCCAGGGGTTCCACTTCAAGTTTTCTCATATGTAATTACTTCTACAGGTTAAATTGGGTCTTTTTTTTTCTTTAAAATTTTAGTTTCAACATGTTGTAATCAGATTTGGGACAATGGCAAACATTCATTTTTAATGTTGGTGTAAAAACATGTTGTAATGTCTCTTGAGTGTGTTTAGTTTTATTTTGAGTTAGGATAATAAGGGGTTTGAATGATTCATGTTATATACATTTTCTATAACAAGCGTTAAATTAAGGGCTTATGTTCAAGGAATATGCTAAATTTGGCTTTCAATTGAATGTTGGAGACTACCATAATACTGTTGGCATTACAATAAGTTGGGAGATTGTTGGCATTACAATAAGTTTGATGGTTGATGATATTGAGAAGGCTGTTGGGGATGAATGATATAATTGATAAAGGATGATTACTATCTTAATATTATTATTTTGTCATTGATGTCAAGCAATTGATTTTCTAATTCAGTATGATGTTGTCATATCTTAAAAAGTATGTTTTGATGAGTATAAAGATGTCGGTAAGTGACACAGAAATAATCTAAAAATGAAGGGGAGTAATAAGTTATTCAATGGGCAACTATTACCGATTTTGACAATGATGAGATTATGATTTTTTGATTGTTTTGATATCCTATATATATGTATTCAAAGACTGAACAAGAAGGGGAAAAGATTTCATGTAATAGAATGAGTAAAGGTTTGATACTATTCTATTTTACCGAGCAAGGAGCTAGTCGGTAAACTCCAAGGTTACTGATGTTAGTTAATGAATGAAAAAGTCACCGAGAAGAGAATGACTACTGAGTAAAGTTCAGTATTAACCAAGTATCAACTGAGCAATAACAGAATGCATTAAATAAAGTGTATACATTATTTAATGAAGGATGCCAATGAGCTAGAGGTTTATTGAAGATAGAAATGTCATGCAAGAAGTTTGTTAAGGATCAACGACAATTAAAATTCAAGATTAAGATCTACAACACAGATTGAACGGTCCTAACCAAGAACAAGTAACAAGAAAGGTATACAAGTTTCAAGGCAAGATAAAAACATTTTTCAGATCGAAGGATACAATGAACCTAGTCAAGTTTGAAGATCTGATGGCTAAGATTAATCATGGGAAATGTGATTAAGGAGATTAAGCGGTTGGGAATTGCTTATAAATAAAGAGTAGTTGAAGAACAATGCATATGGGCAAACTGAAGCACAGTGATGTTACATAGGTGATTACCGAGTACAGAAGATTGAAGAACAGATTGAGAAGCCCAGCAAGGAGAAAGATAAGTCTTATGACAAGATTATCTTGAGCATATTGAGCACATAGAATCTACTTTAACATTTTAGATGTGAAGTTGCAGATATATTTTATTACTGTTATTTATGTTTGTAAGTGATAGGAAATCTCTTAACCGAGTGGACTTAACAGTCTTATTTGTAAATCCCCTTGGAAGGTAACATTCTGAATGAGTGTTTGAAATCCTTTGAAAAGGTCACTTCTAACAAAGTGAAGATTCTAACTGATCTGAGGGAAATCCCTTGACCGGGTCACATCTAGCAATGTGTATGTAATCTTTAACAGGATTTGCTTTTAATTGAGCATACTCTAGAAGAGTATATTTTCTTGTGGGTCCAAAATCCCACAGTGGTTTTTCCCTATTAGGGTTTCCACGTTAAATTTGGTGTCAAATGTGATTTAATGTTTCATTTTTATCTGTTTATGAGTTTGAATGATTTGCAGTCATAAGTTGCATATCAAGTAAAAGATACCGAAGTTGAATCTAATTAGAGTAATTATTATTGAGGTTATCTGATTCACTCCCCCTCTCATCTAACTAACAATTGGTATCAGAGCTAGGACTCCGGAAGAAAAAATTTAAATGTACTTGAGGCAAGATCCGAAGATGTATAAAAGGGATGCACCAAAGCTGAACAAGTCAAGTTTCACCACATGGCAGAAAAGGATGAAGCTGCACTTATTAGGAATTGGAGAATATGCAACATATTATCTGGAGAATGATTACAGTGCACCTAGCACCTACCCTATGACAATGGAAGAAATAAAGGCAAAGCAAGAACACATTCAAGCAATGATAGAGATAATATCAGCTTTGACCGACTCAAAGTTTAATGATCTAGAAGGTTGTAATGATGCCAAAGCAATGTGGAATAAGCTCATATCTGTGTATGGTGGAGATGAACATGTTCAAAGAGAAAAAGCAGACAGTCTAAGAGGGCAAGTTGAATCCATGAGAATGAATGAAGGTGAGAACATAATGCAATACAATACAAGGTTAAAGAAAACTATTAATCAAATCAAAGGAGCAGGATGAACTATTGAAGAAAAGGATGTAACAAGTAAGTTTCTAAGAACACTTCTACCTGTTTATGCCATTAGAGTCTCTGCAATAAATGAATTGAGGTTTGTACCAAACATGCCAGTCTCTTTGGATGCTACTATCGGTAAGCGACATGCTTTTGAGTTAAGTAATCTTGATAACAGTGGGTCTTCGGTAAACAAAGTTGAATTTGCATTTAGTTATTTTCATCTCAGTGAATCTGAAGATTACAATGATAGAATGTCTAAGTGTGTTGAAGGAAATCACAATGGAGCAAGTGAGAGATTTCGAAAAAACATGGAAGAAGTACACAAACTATATGAGGAAATCAAAAAGCAAGAAGAGTTTGAAGCATTATTGGCTAGAAGGTTACCGAGAGGCAAAGGTAAGTATAAAGGGAAGTTACCTTTAAAATATTTTAACTGTGATAAAATTGGACATATGGCTTCTAACTGTCCTGACAAAGATGATGAAAAGAAAGATTATCGAGATGACAGACAGAAAGACAACCAATACAGAAGACACCGAGACTTCAGAAGGAGAGAAAGAAAGACATTCCTAGTACTTGATGAGGAATCCAATGATGATAAATCTGATGAGACTGAGACTGAGGAAGTTGTATATGTGGCTATCAAAGATGGATCAGATGAAGAAAGGTATGAAGAAAAAGCCTTAATATCACACATAAATAAAAATGATTCTTGGATCATATATAATGGATGCTCACATCACATGACAGGTGATAAACACAAGTTTGTTAAATTAGAAGATTATGATGGAGGTCATGTAAGATTTGGTAATGATGCACTATGTCCTATGAAAGGTAAAGGTTCTATTACACTTCTTGACAATGCTAAATGTGATAATGTATATTGGGTTGAAGGTCTGAAGTACAATTTGTTGAGTGTATCACAACTAAATAATATAGGATACTGAATAGAATTTCAGAAAGGAATTGTCAAAGTTCATGACAAACATGGAAAGTTGGCTGCTACCGGGACTCAAACAAGAGGTAATACATTTCACCTTGACTCAACTAGGAATAATTGTCTATATGCAAAAATAGAAGATACCTGGTTATGGCATAAAAGGTTTTGTCATGTAAATTTTGATAATCTGATCAAAATAAGTAAGAAGCATCGTGTAAGAGGTCTATCGAGCTTGGAAAAACCTGAGAATGCAATATGTTGAGGATGCCAGATGGGTAAGATGACAAAATCAAGTTTTACAAGTAAGTCTTACACTTCTAAAGGAATTTTAGATCTTGTACACACTGCTCTTTGTGGTCCTATGAAAGTTCAAAGTTACTATGGTGATAAATACTTCATATTATTTGTGGATGATTACTCAAAGATAATGTCAGTTATGTTTCTAAAACAGAAATCAGAAGCTTTTCAAATGTTCAAATGGTATAAGGCAAGAGTTGAAAAAGAAACAGGAAGACAATTGAAATGTCTTAGATCTGATAGAGGAGGAGAATTCATTTCTGATGAATTTAACTTATTTTGCAATGATCATGGTATAAAGAGACAAGTGTCAGCACCAAGGACACCACAGAAAAATGGAATAGCTAAAAGAAGGAACAAATCAATTGTAGATTGTGCCAGAACTTTGATGATAGAAAAGAGAGTACCTCAAATATTTTGGAGAGAAGCAATAAGCACTGTAGTTTACACCTTGAACCGAGTACAACTGAAGAAAGGAACCATGAAGACACCTTATGAAATCTGGTATGACAAGAAACCAAATGTAAATTATTTTAAAATATTTGGAAGTAGATGTTATGTTCACAAAGATGATAGAAAAGGAAAATTTGATCAGAAAAGTGATGAAGGAACATTTCTTGGTTATTCCTCTAGGATTAAAGCATTTAAATGTCTGATCAAATCATCTAACAAAATTGTAGAAAGTGCAAATGTGAAAATCAATGAATTTGCATAAAGGAATGATGAAAGAAACTCCAAAGAACCAGAAGATTATGAAGAGTTTGTATATGTACAACCGACAAGTTTTACCGAGAAAGCCAATAAAGAAATTACTTAGTTATCGAGTGATGAAGAAGATCATCCAGAGCCTACCGAGCCTATATTAGCAAAATATGTTAGAAGAAATCATGCCTCAAGTCAAATTATAGGAGATAAGGATGCTCCAGTGATGACAAGGAACAAACTGAAACACAGCACATGTCTGATATCCGAAATTGAATCGAGGATAGTAAAAGAAGCATTAAACAATGAAGATTGGGTGAATGCTATGACAGAAGAGATTGATCAAATCAATAAAAATGAAACATGGACACTAGTTCCAAGACCAAAAGAGAAAAATGTAATTGGTACAAAATGGATTTTCAGAAATAAGCTAAATGAAAAAGGTGAGGTCATTCGGAATAAAGCAAGGCTAGTTTGCAAATGTTATGCTCAAGAAGAAGGAATAGACTATGGAGAAACTTTTGCACCTGTAGCAAGACTTGAAGGAGTAAGAACATTGTTGGCATATGCCTCTTACAAAAATTTCAAGGTATATCAAATGGATGTTAAATCTGAATTTTTGAATGGTATACTAGAAGAAGAAGTCTATATTGAACAGTGTGAAGGATTTATTGAAGAGAAGAATAGAGATCAGGTATGTAAGTTGAACAAAGCTTTATATGGTCTAAAGCAAGCACCTAGAGCATGGTATGAAAGGTTGCACTCTTACTTATTAAAGATTGGATTTATAAGGACTAGTGAGAACAGCAACATGTATATGAAGAATGATGAGAATGGAGTATTGATGTCAGCCATATTTGTTGATGATATTATTTTTTGTGGAAATGATTCTTTATGTAAGAACTTTGGAAATGAAATGTGCAAAGAATTTGAGATGTCATTAATCAGTGAGATAAAGTATTTTATAGGTTTACAAATATTGCAAATGAAAAATGGGATTTTTATTACTCAATCCAAGTATATAAAGGAAATCTTGAAGAAATTTGGAATGGAGGATTCTAAACCTGTAAGTACTCCTATGACTACTAATTGTAAACTACAAAGAATGATGAATCTGCATCTGTTGATGAGACACTTTACCGATCTATGATTGGAAAGTTACAATATGTAGTTCACAGCATGCCTGATATAGCACATGTAGTAGGTATAGCTACAAGATTTTTTGCAGATCCCAAAGAAACTCATATGACAGCAGTCAAGAGAATTTTCAGATATTTGAGAGGCACTAAAGATTATGGTCTACTATATGAAAAGAGGAATGATTTTGACTTAAAAGTCTATACTGACACTGATTGGGTAGGAAATATTGATGACAGGAAAAGCACAAACGGTGGAGCTTTCTTTTTGGGAGAAAGACTAGTAAGTTGGCTTAGCAAGAAACAAGGATGCATTTCACAATCAATAGCTGAAGCTGAATATGTCACTGCAACATTGAATTGTACCAATATAGCATGGATCAAACAACTATTAGAAGGAATGAATGAGACAGTTACTAGGCCAGTAACTATATTTTGTGATAATACAAGTGCTATTAACATTTCAAAGAATCTGGTAATGCACTCTAAGACAAAACATATCTCTATAAAGTATCATTATCTTAGAGAAGAAGTTCAAGAAAAGAATATTGTGCTGGAATATGTTAGCACAAAGGAACAAATCGCAGACATCTTCACAAAGCCACTGCTAAGGGACACCTTTGAGTATCTCAAAAGTAAGTTAGGGGTCCTACCCCTATCTAGCACTCACTGATAGCGTTCAATGACAACATCAATTCTATGACTCCAAAGAATACTATTTGTAAGTTGATGTTGATTTACACACTTTAGAAGAATGTCTAGAGTTGTGTAGGATATAGTGAATGAAGACAAGTTGCTCTGATTGAGATACATTTGTATATGTTTGAATTGAAAAGAAATTACTTCATAGGGGGAGTAACTATGGATCAATCTTACTTTTGGCATTGTTGTCAAAGGGGGAGAAGATTATCAAACAGGAAGAGGATAACAAGAGAAGAATAACAACAGTTTGAATCAATTGGAATCAATTGGAATAAATGAAGTTGGTATTTCCATCAATGCCAAAGGGGGAGATTGTTGGCATTACAATAAGTTTGATGGTTGATGATATTGAGAAGGTTGTTGGAGATGAATGATATAATTGATAAAGGATGATTACTTTCTTAATATTATTATTTTAGCATTGATGTCAAGCAATTGATTTTCTAATTCAGTATGATGTTGCCATATCTTAAAAAGTATGTTTTGATGTCTATAAAGATGTCGATAAGTGACACAGAAAGAATGTGAAAATGAAGGGGAGTAATAAGTTATTCAATGGGAAACTATTACCGAGTTTGACAATGATGAGATTATGATGTTTTGATTGTTTTGATATCCTATATATATATTCAAAGATTGAACAAGAAGGGGAAAAGATTTCATGTAATAGAATGAGTAAAGGTTTGATACTATTCTATTTTACCGAGCAAGGAGCTATTCGGTAAACTCCAAGGTTACTGATGTCGTTTAATGAATGAAAAAGTCACCAAGAAGAGAATGACTACCAAGTAAAGTTCAGTATTAACCGAGTATCAACCGAGCAGTAATACAATGCATTAAATAAAGTGTATACATTATTTAATGAAGGATGCCAATGAGCTGGAGGTTTATTGAAGATAGGAATGTCGTGCAAGAAGTTTCTTAAGGATCAACAACAATTAATATTCAAGAGTAAGATCTACAACACATATTGAACAGTCCTAACCAAGCACAAGTACCAAGAAAGGTATACAAGTTTCAAGGCAGGATAAAATGTTTTTCAGATCAAAGGATACAATGAACCTAGTCAAGTTTGAAGATCTGATGGCTAAGATTAATCATAGGAAATTTGATTAAGGAGATTAAGCGGTTGGGAATTGCTTATAAATAAAGAGTAGTTGAAGAACAATGCATGTGGGTAAACTGAAGCACAGTGATGCTACAGAGGTGATTACCGAGTACAGAAGATTGAAGATCTTATTGAAGAATAGATTGAGAAGCCCAGCAAGGAGAAAGATAAGTCTTATGACAAGATTATCTTGAGCACATTGAGCACATAGAATCTGCTTTAACATTTTAGATGTGAAGTTGCAGATATATTTTATTACTGTTATTTATGTTTGTAAGTGACAGGAAATCTCTTAACTGAGTGGACTTAACAGTCTTATTTGTAAATCCTCTTGGAAGGTAACATTCTGAATGAGTGTTTGAAATCCTTTGACAAGTTCACTTCTAACAAAGTGAAGATTCTAATAGATTTGAGGGAAATCCCTTTACCGGGTCACATCTAGCAATGTGTATGTAATCTTTAACAGGATTTGCTTTTAACCGAGCATACTCTAGAAGAGTATATTTTCTTGTGGGTCCAAAATCCCATAGTGGTTTTTCCCTATTAGGGTTTCCACATTAAATCTAGTGTCAAATGTGATTTAATGTTTCATGTTTATCTGTTTATGAGTTTGAATGATTTACAATCATAAGTTGCATATCAAGTAGAAGCTACCGAAGTTGAATCTGATTAGAGTAATTATTATTGAGGTTATCTGATTCACCCCCTGCCCTCTCATCTAACTAACAAATACATGTCAAGATTAGGAAGAATGTTTTTTTTAAGATAAATGGGTTTTATAGGGACTCAGAACCCAAATTCATCTAAAAAATAAATAGAGATAACTAGAAGCTAACCAACTGCTAAACAACAACAAAAATAGGGGACGCACGTCAACGAGTCTAACAAAAAAAACACAATGAAACAAGAAACACTACCAAAAAAAAAACTAAGAACTTTCATAAGCTCAGTATTCTTCTGGATCACTTTGTTATTGATCCCTTGGCGTTCTTCCATGATGAACCTCGAACTACCTCTTTCCTATTTTTTGCTCTTGGTCCTAGTAGAGGGCCCCGTAGATGCCTTCATATCGTAGATTTTCTTTTCCCGATTAGTTTCTAAGGATAGTTCAAATCTGGTCATGTGAACTTTCTGGAAGGTGATTTTCTCCTTGACTCTTTTGATGCCTTCGATGTTGTTATACATTGCCTCCTTACTAACTTCCACCAACCCCTTAAGTTTACCCTTTAAATCCTAGATTTCATTCTCCAACATGTCGCTCCTAGCCTCATGTTTAGTCTTCATAACCTTAATATCTTCCACGATTTTTTGGGATAACTTCAAGAGTTTATCAGTTTAATCAGGTGTTGGATTCTCAGTGAAAGAGTCCACAATATCCTTGATCCCTTGTTTCAGGAAATAAATTTCACCAAAAACTCATCGAAAGCATTTCTCCTGATTAGCCAATGAATTTCCCAAGAGCCTATCAACATCCATTTCATCACATTTAATCTCATTGGGGTCCACATTAAGGGGAATATAAAGTTTAATTTCATTTTCCCCTTTTCCTTGAATCTCCACCTTTTTCCAATCATCTATTTTTTAGGATTTTGTGGGCCCAAATTTTGGGGATGAGACACAGGCTATTTCAAATTTTTCACTGCCCATCTAGGTGGATTTTTCCTGCTACTATTTGTGTCAGGTGTGGGCTTCTATGGGGGACCCTCATCCTCCGAGGGCTTATAATATGAATTATCCGATTTACATGGATGTTATTCCAGTCCATAGAAATTCTTCCTTCTACCTCGCTAAACTCCATATCTGAAACATCATGCACCTCTTGGATGGCTAAGGATTTAGGTTTTCTCAGAGTAGGGGAGGGTTTAACCTCATGAGGCTTAGAGAACTCCATAACCAATGGGATTAATCCCTCATGCAGAACTAGGTTTTTCTCATTCTCAAGATGCTTATGAATGGAATTCTCAAGATATGACAACAAATAAAACAAGATTGAAATTATTTTATCATACCTAAAGTGGTTCAAAATAGTAAAATGATAGGATAAGATACTAGCAAATCATCCATCGAGAGTTATGTACCTCATGATAGATTATTCCATATCCGCCCAAAGCTTCAGAAGGTCCTTCGATTGTAGCCTCCATCTGGGTTCTTCTTGACTCTACTTCTTTCACTCTTTTTATCATAGAAAATTAAGAGAGCTTCTTCCAAATTCTTCCTCTCCCTATAGATTTTTTTACCCTTCATGCTAAGCCTAGAAATCTGAGCTATGAAGGTTTCATCAATGCTGAACTCTGTCCCATACACGCTTGGAACCCCATTATTCCATTTTCTAATAAACAAACTCATAAGCTAGTGGTTCTGACCATTGAGTTTTTTGACAAATGGTTCCACACCTCCATCCAGAACTTCCCTCTAGACCTCTTCATTTTTCTCCCAAATCTCGCATGAAGACAGCTCCAATCTATTCTTGTCTCCCCCCATAAGATTTTCGCCTTTGTAAATTTTCCTAGTAACACTAAAACCAGGATTCAGATAGACGAAAAACAAACTAGACCCATAGGAAAATTCTTGAAGGTCGCTGCCACATTTTTCTATGAATAGCTTTACACATGTGAAAAAATGTCATAATTAATGCTCAATCAGAGAGATATTTTTGGCATCCTCCCTCACCAGTTCACACAATTGAAATGGAAAGGAATCCCCTTCCCACCACACTTTTCATCATCTCTAGAGATTTGCCACGTGGTCTATAGAACTATTACCCTCTTTCAAAACATGTGAAATTTGAATTGCCTCAAATTTGGCAATCATATCAAAACACTCCTGCATTAAATGATTAATTGTCCACCTGGGGGTAGTCCTTTTAATCAAATAGTTGATTATATTTAGTGAATCATTGTCCAACCAGACTTTCTTGATTCTGCCATGGATAGCCATTTTAAATCTAATGTAGGCCGCATTTGCCTCAACATAATGGTTTGTCTGAGTGCCTAGTGGGAGTACCACTACCGAGACAAGCCTGCCATTGTAATTAGAAGAAAATACCCCACAACCTGTCAGCCCAGGATTTCCTTTGGCTGCCCCACCAACATTAATTTTGATCCATCTTTTGGGATGAGCAATCCTAGCAATGTTGGGTTTGATGTGCTTTGTTTTAACAATAGGTCTTGAAATATCCCAATCAATGTGCCATCTATTGATAATGTCCCAATCCAATTTGGAGGGATGAATGGCAGGATCTAGCCCGCGTGAAGGGAAAGAAGTTATGAAATTCTCTTTAATAGAGGATTGAATACATCGAGCAACCACTATAGCCAACGAATCTTTGTCTCTAAAGATGTGGTTATTCCTTTCCTTCCAAATTCTCCAAGCAATATGAGGAAGCATAAAATTCCATAAAACCATGAGAGATTGGTTATCCGAGGGGAAGGACCATTAAGACCAACAATCCATCAAGCTTAAGGGGAAACACCAACACCCTATAGGTCAAAGAAGTGAGCCCAAAGCTCCTTGACAAAGTTGCAATGAAGAAGCAAGTGAGAAACATCTTCAACCGCTTCCTTACAAAGATAACATTGGTTAGGCAAAGGCATCCCTCTTCTACAAATATTATCAATGGAGAGTGCTTTATTCTGCATAAAAAGCCAAAAGAAAATGTTAACTTTAGGAATTAAGAATTTGTTCTGGAGACAAGACCAGAAAGGGGTTGGTGCAAAGGATCTAGAAAGCAAAGCAAAGGCCTATGAGATAGAGAATCCTCCAAAGGAAGAGCCCACCCAAACCAAAGAATCCTCAACACGAAAGGAAGGAATGTGAACATTCAAGAGCCATTTATAGAGAGGGAGGATCAATGGATCCAAACTAGAGAATTCAATCCATCTACCATTCTGAATGTAATTGGTAACCTAGTGGCCAATCTAATTTTTTACACTTCTCCATCACAAGGGCCACCCAACTATAGTATTTTTAAGGACCATCTCCAATCCACCAATCTTCCCAAAATGTAATATTTTGACCATTACCAAGTGACCACATCGATCCTTTAGAGATTAGGGATCTGGTATTAAGAATGTTTGACCAAAGGCAAGAAGCATTCTGGGGCAAGCAGATACCTTCAAGAATATCTTGAGGAGAATGGGCCGGATAAAGGTATTTCTTGTGGATAATTGAACTCCATTCATTAGACTCCATTAGCGCTCTACACAACTGTTTGGCTAGCAAAACCACATTGAAGACACAAATATGTATGATGGCAAGACCACCAAACTTCTTTGGAAGATAGACCTAATCCCATGCCACAAGATTAGGCAAATTTTTTATTCCGTACCTATCCACAAAATATTCTTCTGGATTTTCTCCATCTGATCAGCAAACAAGGTAGGCATTTTAAAAAGGCTCATGGTATAAACCAAGATTTTGCAAAGAGGCTTTAATCAATTGGATCTTACCATCTTGGGTGAACAAACCACCCTTCCAACTTGCAAGTTTTATCTAGAAATGATCAATCAAATTAGACCCAAAAATATCCAGAGAAGGACTTGAGCATAGAGGGAGCCCCAAATAAGTATCTAGGAAGGAGGCCATCTTAAAGCCCAATATCTCAGCAATCTTAATCTATTTGTGATTAGGAGTATTCAAAAAGAAGATATAACTTTTCAGGAGACTAATCCTCTGACCAGAGCCTTTTTTATAAAGATAAAGAAGTTGCTTCAATGATTTAGCCTCTGTAACAGAGCTTTCCCCCATCAACAAGGTATTATCCAAAAATGGTAGATGAGAACATATTTGAGATTCTGGAGAAGGTCAGAGAGCTTTAATCCTACCAGTCAGACCTCCCTATGAATGATCTTGCTACTTGAGCTTCTCCCATAAAAATGAACAAAAATGGCGAGGTTAGATCCCCTTGCCTAAGAACTCTGGAGGTTGAAAAGAAACTAGAAGGAGATCCATTAATCAACACTAAAAATTTAGGAGTAGAGATGCATTCATTAATCAGTTGAATAAAATAGTCACCAAAACCAAAAGCACGAAGCATCCTGGTCATAAACTCCAGTCCACCCTATCATAGGCCTTTAGCAAGTCCAATTTTAGAAGAAGAAAAAAACCAGCTTTTACTTCACCATAAGGGAATGGATATTTTCATGAACCAAAATAATGGAATCCAAAAGTTGTCACCCTGAAACAAAACCATTATGTTGCTTTGAGATCAAAAGGGAAAGCTAATTTTTCAGTCTAAGAACCAAAATTTTAGAAAAGATCTTATAAATGGAATTACATAAACTAATAGGCTTGAATTCCTAAAAACAACAAGCATCAAGTTTCTTAGGAATCAACACAATGAAAGTAGCATTTATTTCTTTAAGAAGGGTTTAGGACCCAGAGAATTCCTAGGCATCATTCACAACATCTTCCCCCATAATAGACCAAAAAAGCTAGAAGAAAAACATGGGAAACCCTTCAGGACCCAAAACTTTATTCCCCTCAAAGGAAAAAGCCAATTTCCTAACCTCATCCATAGAGGGGATTCTAGACAACTCATAATTCATGTCTTGGGGGATACATGCCTAGATTTCATTAAGGACCTCTTCTTGAGCCACCAAGTCAAGAGGATCATCAACAGACAAAAGATCAGAGAAGTATCAAACAGCTTCAAAGCTCATCTCCTCTTGCTTGTCAATCCAACGGTTATTAACAAAGATCCTCTTTATTCTATTTGTAGCTCTACACTTAAGAGTCATCGTATGAAAAAATTAGTATTTTTATCACCATTTTTTAGCCAAATGGCTTTGGATATTTCTTTCCAAAAATCCTCTTTAGAAATGATATCATGCAATTTGGAAAGGAGCTTCACTTATTTGTCCATAATATTAGGGCAATACCCTTGGGATTGAATTTGAAGTTGAATATCATCAAGCTCCCTTTTCAAAGAATCTTTCAGCTGGAAGATGTTGCCAAAAGAGGAATTATTTCATTTCTAGACATTAGCCTTCACATTAGCCAATTTATTGGCCACTCTATACATAACAATTCCATGGACCTAAATATCCCACCATTCTACAATCCTATTAACAAAATCGGGATTGTGGGTCCAATTTTTTTCAAATCTAAATTGGAAAGCCTTTCTCCTACTAAGGGAAGAGATACTCAACATAAGAGGGAAGTGATCAGATCCAATCGTGGATAATGAAGATAAATTACAAGAGAAATCCATCAACCAATCAAGAGAAATGAGACCCCTATCAAGTCTAACTTGAATAAGATCTGACCCGCTATGCCTATTGGACCATGTGAACTTAGATCCACTTAGCTCCAAATCCAGCAACCCTAAAGCATTTATAATGTCTAAAAGGTCTTGATTGTTGTCTTTAGAGATCAAAACACCACCTTTTTTTCCAGATTTGAAATAGGGTAATTAAAATCACCAATCCAAATCCATTTCTCATTACTGAAAAGTTGTCTTGAGCTAACCAAAGAGTTCCAAAGAATCTTCTTGGCATTCTTACTATTAGGAACATAGATATTGGAGATGATACATGATAACCCATCTAAAAGATTAGTGATTCTAGTACCAAAATGATACCCTTGAATAACCCTTGGATTCCAAAAAGTAGTAATTCATCTAGACACACCATTTGCATCCACACAATGAAGACCACAATACTTAAAGACAATCAATTTCATCTTTAAAAGTTATTTAGAAAGCATCTTTGTTTCTTGAATAAGGCATACACCTGGTCTATGATCTCGAATTAGATTTGATAGGAGATCATGCTTATGGGGGTGGTTGAACCCCCTTATATTCTATGAAAAAATCTTCATTTAGAATGATCAAGGGAGCCAATCCCCATGTCCTTAAGAGTCCTCTGCGATCCATCAACAATGTCCCCCTTACTTTGTTTATCTCTATTGAAGAGGTTTGGGGGTCTTCCTACCCCTCTTGGTTTTGAACCATAATATTCTCTATGTCTATTCTTTGTGTTAACACCTACAGACCCTGGCACCACCCCATAATTTAAAGGGGAAGAGTTGCGACGTTGATTATTAGATCTAACTTCAATAAAAGGATTAGGCTCCTCAGCCACTGGGCCTATATCCAAAGGGGAATTTGGGCATGAAGCTTCAATAGAGGAAGAATATAGTTGACCCATATTTTCCTAAGATGATGGTCCCATGTCCACAATCAAATTCAAATTTATCTCCCTAGATATAATGGGAGAAGGGGATCCCACTATCATCTTATTCTCCTCCAAAGGCCAGGAAATCTCTTCTAGAACAAGACATTTTGGGGGAAGGACCTTAGAAGGATCAACCTTCAAATATTTAACCATCATCTCCCCCTACAAACACAACATCTCGGGCTCAGGGGGCGTATCCACTGAAGGGGATGACTTAGAGTAATTTTTCCTCCAAGATTTTTTAGTTTGTAGCTTGATAGGGCAGTCCTTGGCCCAATGACCAACCTTCTTACAATGGAAGCAAGCAAAAGGAATTGATTCATATTCTACTTTTTGAACCCATTTCTCAAGCTTCGAGTTGAAATTGATTTCTTGGGGAAGGTCTACCAAGTGTAATATTCACACAAATGCGAGCATAGACCAGTCTTCATTTGGCTGCCATCATTGGGTCTAGAGATAGAAACTCACCGAAACAAGCTACCAACCCATAAAAGTTTTCATCATCCCAATATTCCAAAGCGAGACCTGGCAAGAGAACCCAAATGGGGGCCTCATTGCACTGCCAGTCCTTTGGATTTAAACTAGGTTCCCACTTCTTCAGAGCCAAAGAGGATTTACCCAACATCCATGGTGTAATGCCCCGCCAGGAAACCCCGAAGGGATTAAGCCATAACACAAGAATGGAGTGCAATAAATTTTTTTTTTAAAGATTAACACAACATTAAGATACAACGAGATATAAAAGATTCAAATTACATAGCGGAAGACATCAACTAACACCTAAAGAGTTTCCCAATGAGATTACTTAAATTTCACAATTCACTTAACTCACACAATTAATCCAATAGGTTGATTATCTTAATAACGAGATAATTCTTAGCCAAGGATAATTTCATTCAAAATATGGAAATATAATTCACAAGATAAGGTTCATCCATTAAGATTTATTCATACCCATCATTCATACTTTTCATTGAAATATAAGCCATGCATCTAATATTCTAACGCACTAGAATTTCATCATAAACATATGAGATCTTTTCATGCATACTTAATTTCCTTAACAACAACTGAATATATTCCATTACTCTAAGTTAAATTCTTTCACGATCCAATTTACTGCATTTTAAAAGACGATTGCATACATGCATCTACGATAAATCTCATCTAAACCACTTATGCATTCGATCAAAATGGCATTCATACATGCTAACACTAAACATGAAATATAAGAAATAAAAGCATCACATAACACCAAGATGATCTCGGAGTTCACCCCTAAAGGGCTACATCTCCAGGTCTGCTCAACTGCAAGACCCCTCTGATAATTAATAAAGTTAAGAATACATGAGGTTACACCATTTACAATCCAGCCATTAAGGCAAAACATAATCAATATACAAATGACCGCATTGGTCAATAAATACATAAACGATCCCTGAAAAGAAAAGGATCCAGCTGAACATAATCAAAGCTAATACAAAGGTTCATTGGAGCATCCACAAAATTGAGTCATCACCACCCAAGGTCTAACATGAAACCAAGTACTCACAAGGGTATAGACAATAGGATGACCCACAAACGTGCTCCTAACAGGACAAAATGACAACACACTAGCGAACGTAGGGACAAGTGTCATCACACAACCTGGTATGGTTACCATGGCAGGTTTTCATAGGTTCCGGCCCCATACACTGGTTACCCTGGCAATCTCATCTGTACCTCCGGCACATCCAAGCCTCATGTGGACCCACACATCCTTTCGTGAAGACAAGGATGATGAGTTGTCATTTCAGGCCTTCTCACAGCATGTAGAGTCTGTGTTAGCACTCGTCCCATGTGTGAGGCACAATTATCTTACTTAGAGATTAACATTCTAATCTACTGTTAGGTTATCACTTATTAGACTCACTTTCGATGGGTTACCCAGCAGCCACTTTGGACGCGACCCCCAATCGAAAGCCACTTTCCCATACGATACTAGACTATACTCAGATGAACTCAAAAACCAAGGAATACACATGGTCAAACGAACAGAGTTCAAAATAGAGAAATCCACCATTTGGTCAAACATGACTCAAAAGTGGTACACTTACTGATGGTACTCTAACCAGAGATCTGACCAACTATGGTCAACCATGATTCATCATTCGACACCCACACGAAGGATATGACCAACTACGACACCACCACAATACAATAGTCAACTCGGGATAGAGGACTGAAATAGGTACCCCAAATCAATCCATACGACAGGGTCCTATCAAAAAAAGTATGACTTGCCATTAAATAAGCAAAAGCGAATACAGAAATTAAACTCGCATAGGCAATAACTGGAAAAGACAATATTTTCCCATATTAATTTAAACATAAAAGTTGATCCAATTCTCTGATTGATCTAAGTTTTCAAAATGCATTGACAGAAAAATCACCATTACCAGGTGAGTACAATACCACAATTTTCAATGGTCCATTCACCTATGTCTCAAAATAGAGGAAGATTATAACTATACCATTTGTTTTACAAATTGAAAATACCATTAACTCATCAACATTCCAAACAATACATTATTAATTTCCAATAGTATATCATTTAAATGATCCAAATTTCCAATGATAAAATATTCATTTACTTCTCAATTACTCAAATGATATATTCTTGAATAAAATATTATTTAAAAATAGTCAATTAATAAATATATTTTACTTCAACAATTTCCAATTAAAATATTATTCTTCCTCAATAAGACAAATACCTAAATTAACTATTAATTGATGTATATATTTATCAATCCAAGATTAATAAAATATAACAAATTAATAATTAAAAACCCAATATTAACAATCAAGTATTTAATTTAGAAAAATACTCATTAATAATTAAAAAAAAATAGAATTTGAGTATTAATAAGTGTATATTTTCCATCATACAATTGATTAATAACAAATTAATGATAATTTATTATTTAATGAAAATTTAATCCAAATTAAAAACTTAATTAAAATATTAACATTAAATAATATTTAAATATTATATATATTTTTTTGAATAAAAAAAAAATACATTAAAAAAAACATTTTTAAAAACTAAAAAAAAAAGCATTTTTATATGGGGGAGGGTACCCACGTGGGCCCCCCCCTTGGGAGCTCACACTGCTTCCCAATGGGAGCACACAGCCCCCATGGGAGCGCTGTTGTTCCCAAAGGGAGCACACAGCCCCCATGGGAAGCACTGTTGCCCAATGGACACGCAGCACCCCTCCACGTGGTGGGGAACTCTCCCACATGGTTGGGGTTTCCACTTTTTTTTTTTTTTTTTAAAGATTACTGTGTAAAACACAGTCTGAAAAAAAACCAGTCTCCCAGAGACTAAAAAGATTTATTTTAAAACCAAAACCCCATTTTTTTTTAATTTTTTTTTTTAAACACACAGCTTCATATAAACTTAAAATGAGAATTTTCCCAGCAAGAATAAAGTTTCAAATCCCCAAACAATTGAAGAATATCAAACCATAAATAATTTCTTCAACAAAAAACCCATACTTGGGCAAAATGGGGCATTTAAACTCAATAATTCAACCATTCTTTCCAACAACATCTAATTTCTAAAGTAGAATTTGAATTTGGGAACACCCAATGGAGATTTAAACAAGAGTTCCTCATGAACAGCCATTTCCAATTGATATCCAATATTTGGTTTTGAAAAAGCAAGAACAATACAACCAAAAATCAAAGAGATGGATCTGAATCCTACCTTATCTCGCATTCCTGGCAATATCTGCTGAAGAGCCCCAATCTGCAGCTCAAGGAATCCTTCCCCATCCAAAACCCCCAAATTACATCAAAAAAAAAAAAAAAATTCTTCCAAAAATATCCATCCCTCAAATTTTCCAAAAGTCTAGGTTATATGGAAAAGTTTGACCAAAAAACTCATTTTTGGATTTAAAATTTTTATTTAAAATAAATCACAAAAATCTTTATTTTCCACTATATCAACAAATTAAATTGCTTTTCAATTTAAAATTGATTTTCTCAATTAATTCAATTTAACCTTTCTATTTTAAAAAGCCAACAGAATACAATTAATTCTATTGCAATTAAATTCAAAACTTTCTTTTTCAACAGCATATACAAAATGCATTTAATATTTAAAATCAGCCATGTAATTTAACTTGCTCCTAAACTGACTCGAGCAATTCAATATTAATGATAATCGCATAACAAAACCCTGTTTAAACTAGTCCATAATCTTTAATGCGCAAACACATATTTAATCATATTAAATACTACAGACTAATTAATCAATTTAACCATACACACCAAACATGCAAACCAAGAAAGTCAACCAGACAGATGACTCACAAACCCAAACAAAAATGGAATACCGACGACAACTGGTGATGCTTACTTGAGCACGACTATGGTCAACTAGGGTCTTACGACCACCTAATCCAACTCTAAGGATTAAAGAGGTACTCTCAAACCTGCAAATCCAGGTGAAGACAAACCTCGCACTCATGCGGCGTGGTACCTGAAATCTCCTACAACCAAGAGTCATACATGCATACATATATAAACTTAATGAAAGCATTAGCCCGATATTAATACCACGAAATAGGAACACTAAACAACTTGCATACAACTAGTGCGAAAACACATTAACAGATATGCGCTAAATCAATACATCTGACTATAATCACTATATTATGATAAACTAACTAAGATAAAACTGAGATTAAAAATTGATTAGGGCAGGGGTACTACACATGGACCTCCTACTAAGATGGATTTTAAATCCTCATCAAAGTTAAAGGAGAAGGGAAAAAAATCATTTACCATCGTAGTAACTTCAATTTGACCATTTCCTTTCCATTTACGAGCAACCCAGGCACAAACAATTTCTATATTAGGCCTCGACCCCACAAATTTACCCACCAAGATAGATGCCATATTGGTCAGGTTTTTGTCCATAATACAATCTAGAATGGAAATGGAGCACAAGTTAGAAATAGGATCTGCACTATGAGAAATAGGACAAACTTACCTTTTGGACGAGAACCAAACAAAGCTGAACATTTCTTATTGTAGTCAACTGCAAAAGAAGAGTTTGGATGACTAGAAGAAACACTAGGATCCTTAGAAACATGTGATTTGTTGATACTACCATACGAAGCATCATTGTGTCACGTTGGAAAGTGCAGAGTATCGCCATCCCAGGACTCACTGTGAGCCCATCATCTTTTTCATTTGCATCCTCTTCCCCCAAGACATTTCTCATGCTTCCTCTGCCATTTTTTCCCTCACTGCTCTTTTCTGCCTACTTCATACTCAAATTTACTTCCTCTACCATTTTTTTAAGACTAGGAAGAATGTTACCAACATGTTCATGAGAGATCTCATCTTTATAATGCATTGATGGTTTGAAAGATTATTGGTTTTGTGTTTTAGTTATAGTCACAAATAATTATTTCATGTTGACTTTACAAATGGATAAGGGACACATTCATTGGGTTTTATTGTGCTATCCCTAGAGGGATCTAAATGTTAAAAAATCCGATAATAATATTTTCTTTCTTGCTTTTGATAAAGATAAATGGGTTTTACATGGACCCGAAACCAAGTTTTACAGAAACTGGCCATTAGACAACCAAACAAAAACCAACAACAAAACAAGGGAACACCCCAGACCGAGTTCAAAAGCAAAAAGAAATAACAAGCAACAAATCAAAGCATAGACAAACACTTAATTAAGCGAGTGCACCAACTCCTTGTTCTTCTGGATGATAACCTTGTTGATTTCCTCCAATTCCTCCATAATGAACTTGGAGGTACCCTTATTTCTTTCTTATTGATTAGGTGTAGTTTTAAGTTACTTGTTCTTTCAACTGTGCATTTAATGATATATAATTATAATAGAGCCAATTCTAAAGAAATTCATATGTGTACTAACTAATTTTACTTAGAGTCATCTGCTATATGTAATATTTGTCATTATTTGTTTGAAATTCATAAATATTGCAAAAGCTAACACCCCTAAGTCTTGAAGAGCTTCAAGAGTAGTGGAATTAATCATTTATTGAGTAATTCTTGTCAATTGGCTATTGATCTCATTTTTTTGTTGATAGAAGAAGGTTAACTCTTAGGTAAATCAGAGAAATCAATTGGAGGAACCAACATAAACAAAATATGTTCATATTACTAATGCATTTAAGTGTGAGGGTAAGCGAGTATATATGAAAAGTTGTGCCAATAATTTAGGGGAAGGGTGGTAAAATCTCTAATCTATACATAATAAAATAAACTATATTTCTTTAATACTCGAGGGTTTATTCTAACCTATCAAAACTACCACTAGTGAATGACTCATTAAATTCATAAAAATCTTGTAAAATGAGATGCAAATGTTTTAGATAAGCTTACTTTCTCCAAGATATGTATTGGTAGAAGAAGGTATAAGACAAAGAACTTTAATAAAATTATGATATTATGAAAATATTGACTAAGGGATAAAAGAATGTTGCTATAAAGTTTAAGTTTTCTAATCTAAGAAAAGAAAAGCTTATTTTTAACCAATTTGTTAAATGATGTAATCTAATGAAATGATAAAGTATTTAGTCAACTAAGCTATTTAATAAAATTCCATAGAAGGCATAAACATTTAATGTAAATTGGATTTTTCTCTTTTAAAATCAAAAGATCTGTAAAAGATGTCAAGTTCACCAAAATATTTGATATGAAAAAGAGATGGATTGATTTAGCTAATAATTTAACTAGAACCAACCTTTCCTCCATATAATAGTGAAACAAAATGGACCAAATGTGTTTAGTTTAGATAACTCTTTTGAAAAAGAGCTAGGCAACCACTTAGGTTCTATTTATTTGTTGCAAATAAGATGGATTGAGTGATTTAGATGTTTTCTAATTAGGTACAAAACATGTGCAAACAAAAAGTACAAAATGATAAAAAAAATTGCACACAAAAAAAAAATATAAAGATAGAATAGAGATACTAAGGTGCACCTATGACAGAATCCAAAGAGTATTTGTGATGGAGTAAAAAAGTGGGAAACCCTATCCTAAAGTTTCATACAGTATATAATGTGTCTAGATATAGGATTACTAGACTTATAACTCTTGTCTTTAAAAAATCCAACCAAAAAAAGTAGGAATAGGGAATTGGGTGCCCTATCAAGGCTTCTGTTCTTGAATTTGCAATGAATATCTCTATCTTTGTAAACTTTCCCATCACTTACCCTTCCACTATTATAAAATTCTAGATTTTTACCTATACTGGCACAAAGAGAGGAAGAATGCTTGTGGCTATATAAGAGCTTTCCATAGTCAAGCCCCCAATTTTGTATTTTCACCTCCTCAAATATCTAAATCGGCATTTAAATAAAGTGTGTAATTTGAACCTTAATTTTGTGAAATTTGGTCGAAATGAGACCTTAGCCTAGGAAGGAAAACTAAGATCTTAAATTTTTATTACATGTCTTTGGGATAAAAAACTAGGTTTATCTATAGTCCTAATATGAGAGATAAACACTTGTGGGTTTATGATCCTTTTTGTGTGTGGAAATGGATTTGAGATTGTGAAGTGTGTGTGAGTGAACTAACTTAAATGATAACAAAATGATTAATTTCAACATAAATAGTAAGAAAAAAAATTGGAAATCAACACAATAGCCTAGATATAGATATAGGAGATAGAGAAGAACATATAGCTACAATCTAGATATGAATATGCTAGATAGGGTTGGAGGGAACACTAGTCTGAGGGTGTTTGATCTATTAAAAGGTTTCATATTCCCTATTAGAAATCGTTGTAGGTGTATCTCTCTAAAAATTATCCTAAACAATATTGGACATGGTTTGAGGGTTCCCTAGTCCAAAGGGGTCCTTCCTATTTGAGGTTTAAGATCATTATTATTGTATATATTATAGACGTGTAGCACTCTTTGTAGGTGGATCTGAATGTGTACACCTAAAAAAGAAGAAAAATGGTTATTTTTGTTAATCCTATGAGGATCCAATTACTACTAAGAGGGGGGTGAATCAATATTAAGACCAATCCAAAATTTCACTCAAAATCAAACTTATTTTAGATCTAATATATCACAACTTTTGTAATTAGATCTAATACCCTCTTTACCATATTTTCTTAATACATTAATCAAATCATTTACTAATACTTTCACCACCAAAGTAATCAAATAAACTTGATCATTTACCAACTCATTAACCTTATCAATAAGATCAAATACCTTTTCAAACAACTTCTTGTCAGTACCGGTAACCTCTGATAAACTTCTGATAAAACATCATAACTGGTGTCTCTGAAATAATGCATGAAATGAAATATAAACAAGAACATAACATGAAAAACATTCCACACATGAACAACATAAGAATTGATGTGGAAACCCAAATAGGAAAAAAACCATAGTGGGAGTTGGCACCCACAAATATTTGTACTCTTTTGAAGTATGTCCTATTACGATCTTAGCCCTATTAAGAGCATACAATACACTTGGTTAAGAGAAGACCCTGTTAGAAGTCACCCGATTAGGGGATTTTCCTTGCAGCCCGGTTAGGAGCTTCGTGATCTATTAGGATCAACCTTGTGAGAGTATTTAACACTCTTATGAGATTTTCTCTATTAGGGGACTTAAATGTGTAAGGCTTGTTAAAACCTACCCGGTCAAGGGATTTAACCTGCTGCAATTGTTAGGGAACAACAGTAAGAAAATGATATGTTTACTTGCACTTCTCTGCTTACTTGATTAGATCCAGCTATACAAAACACTTTGCAACTCTCAAGAAGATCTCACACTTCACATGGACAACTTAACACATTCTCTAAGACCACTGACATAATGAACATAAACTATGTCATCCTAAATATCCATCTCAACTAGGTCAGCCATAAAACCTAATTACATCATAAATTTACAAATAGATAACAAGAGATCATCATATATTGCTATCCAGATCATTAAAATAAATGACAATGTAATATCAACCGTTGATTTATCTTAACCCATCACGGAAATCTGATATGTATCCTCAAAACACTCTACTAAGCATTTCGCTGATTCCCAAGAAAATATTTCATGAATCGCACCAAAACAGCTATCAAATATTTCACGCGGGTTGTGTCGTGTTACTAGCTTCATGTAGACTCTCTCTCGATCACCTTCATAATAGAAATCGTAACCAATTTGATTATTTCTTCACCGATCCTTAAACCCTACTAAAACCTTAGCTAAACTTCATTAGAAATTTGAAACATGCCTTCCGATAATCATCACAAGTTTCGATTCTAGTCATATACACCTTTCCATGATATAAGTTCACCATCCAAACCGCAAATCACCAATCATTGTCAATCAACCAATCCAATCACAATTTTGCTTTACCAGTTAAAGTCCTATTTCGCAGACTTCAGTTCACTATCGGTAAACTCTATCTTCTAGCAAACCAAATCACTTAGATGCCAAAACAAAACATCAAGAAAATTAGGAAAATCAGTTGTTAGCAATGATAACATAAATAACAAATCATATCATCTATTCATAGAATCTCAATCTCTTCATCACAAATAGACTTCTATCCTTTACCGGTGCAATCATCTAACTTCAACTGCATGACCTGATCTGCATCAGTTATGCCAAATGCTAACAATCTCCCCCTTTGGCATTGATGGAAATACTAATTAGATATACAATGAGAATAACATCATCATCTGCAACTTGCTTGCTGATATCACATTTATGTTGGTTCTTATTTTTTCATCTCCCCCTTAACCAATGCTTCATGCAATCTGATCTTCAACTTCTCACATGTCTGCCATATCTGATTTCTATTATTTTCTTCTCCCCCTTTGAAAACAATGCCAAAGATGTAAATGCATCACTTGTCTTTAATTGTGTTGTTGCCTCTTTCATCATCTCTGCTACATAAATCAAAAAAATTACAACTGAGCATTAAATCATAACTTTACATCAGACTTGCTCCCCAAAGGAGTAGACTTTACCTTCACCAATCCTTAGTGAAAAATAAACATGAAATCCACAGGACTGATGGATCTCCATCATTCTAGTTCTTCTGGTGTAGGGGTCTAACCCCTAGCTTACCTCTAAGAAACTCAAAAGTAGCCTTCGGTAAGGGCTTAGTAAAGATACCAGCTAATTCATCTTTACTCTTGACATATTCCATCTTTACCTTCTTATCTTTAACTCTTTCTCTTAGGAAGTGATACTTCAATTCAATGTGCTTGGTTCTATCATGAAGTACAAGATTCTTAGAAATGTTGGTTGCACTTGTATTATCACAATAGATAGTCACTAGTTCTAACATATCTATTTTGAATCCTTCTAGTACATGTCTCATCCATATTGCCTGTATCAAATTCATGGATGCAACTACATACTCAGCTTCAGTTGTAGATTGAGAAACACAAGTTTGTTTTTTTCTCATCCATGCCACTAATCTTCCTCCAAGTAGAAAATATCCACCGGTTGTGATTTTTTGATCATCCACATTACTTTACCAATCAGCATCAATGAATACATCTAAAGTAAAATCACCTTTATAGGGATACCATAAACCATAGTCTATCGTTCCTTTAAGATACCAAAAAATTCTCTTCATAGCTACCATGCAACTTTCTTTCTAGGCTCTTTTTTAAATCTAGCCACTAATCTAGAAACATGAGAAATCTCTGGTCTACTATGGCCAACATAGTGTAGCTTGCCAACCATATATATGTACTCTTTTTCACTAACAGTAGGGGAATCATCTTCCTTTGACAACTTGCAACCAGTCACCATCAGTGTCCCTACCGGTTACAGTCTTCCATGCCAAAAGTATTCCACACCTCTTTGATATACTTGGTCTGACAAATAAATATACCACAATCCATTTGTTGAACCTGTAAGCCAATAAAGAACTTAATTTCACTGATTAGAGACATTTCAAATTCCTTTTCCATTATTTCACCAAAGTCCATATGCATATCATCATTGCCACCAAAAATTATGTCATCAAGAAACACTTCTACTATTAGTATCTTGTCTCCAGTAGTCATCAAATAAATGTTGTTGTCCTCACTAGTACGTTGGAATCCAATTTTGATCAAATGTGCATGTAATCTCTCATACCATGCTCTTGGTTCCTGCTTAATACCATATAGTTCTTTGTGCAATTTACACACCATGTCTTTATCAACGGTCAAGGAAAATCCATCCTGTTGTTCAATGTATACTTGTTCTTCTCGAATCCCATTCAGAAAGGTTGACTTGACATCCATTTGGTAGACTTTGAATCCCTTATATGTAGCAAATGCTAGTAGCATCCTTACACCTTCTAATCTAGCAACAGGTGCAAATGTTTCACCATAGTCCTCAACTTCCTCTTGATCATACCCTTTGCAAAATAACCTTGCCTTGTTTCTTACAATCCTTCCTTCTTCATCCAATTTATTTCTGAAGACCCACTTTGTTCCAATCACATTCTTATCCTCCGGTCTTTGAATAGGTGACAAAACAAGTGACGATCTCTGATTCTTCTCCATTTGATCTAATTCTTCATTCATTTCCTTAACCCAATCATCATCCTTTAATGCTTCCTTAATTATCTTGGGTTCAATTGTAGATATCAAACATGAGTTCTCTCTGATCTTTCTCCTAGTTTGCACACCTGCATTCTTATCACCAATTATCTGCTCTTGTGAATGATTCAATCTGACATATCTAGGTATTGCATGTTTCGGTTCTACATCTTCTTCATCTGGTTCTTCATCTTCTTCCTCATTGTCATTGCTCACCGATTGAGCACCTAGTTCTGCATTTGTTGATTCTTCATTATTCTTTTCTTCCAGTTCAATGATCACAAACTTTTCCTCATTATCATCCTTTTCAGGTTCAGATCTGCTTGTACCTTCAGACTTATCAGATAAATCATCAACTTTACACTAGCACTTTGAACAATTTTCTTACTTCTCTTATTGTAACATTTATATGCTTTACTCTTAGAAGAGTAACCAAGAAAACTTCCCTCCTCAGATTTTGTATCAAACTTCTCACCATAGTTATCTCTCTTGATAAAACATTGACTTCCAAAGATTTTAAAATAACTAACACAAGGAGTTTTTCCATACGATATCTCATAGGGTGTCTTATTGTTAACTCATTTTACTAGTAACCAGTTTAAAATGTATACAACAGTACTGACCGCTTCTCTCCAAAACATTTTGGATACATTACCCTGTAGTAACATGGTTCTTGTAACTTCAACTATTGTTATGTTAATCCTTTTTGCTATGCTATTTTGTTGTGGTGTCCTCAGAGTAGACATCTATCTCTTTATACCCTGTTCATCACAATACTTAACAAATTCATCAGATGTGAATTCATCTCCTCGGTATGATATTAAACACTTCAAGTTCTTACCAGTTTCCTTATCAACTAGAGCTTTAAATGATTTAAATTTATTAAATGCTTGTGATTTCTCTCTCAAAAATGTTACCCATGTCATTTTAGAATAGTCATTGGTGAAGATCATGAAATACCTATCACCATAATAACTCTTTGTTCTCATAGGGCCACATACATCAGTATGTACCAAATCTAAAACATTCCTAGAAATACCATTCTTGCTCTTGAAAAAAATAGAGGTCATCTTACTGATTTGACAATCTTTGCATATGACACTATCCAGTTTGACAAGTTGGGGTAATCCTCTTACAACACTTGACTTGTTTATCTTAATCAAATTATCAAAATTAACATGACAACATCTTTTAAGCCATAACCAATTGTCTTCCATTCTTGCAACCAGATAATTATTAACATTACTATTCAAATGGAATAAGTTACCTCTAGTTTTCTTCCCGATAGCAATCAGTTCACCATTACCTCCAAGAATTCTAGAGACTCCACTCTTAAACTGAAGCACATGACCTTTATCATTGAGCTAACCAACACTTAAATGATTATTCTTAAGACCATTCAACCCAAAATACATCATCAGCATTACTCTTCCATTTAGAGAGATTGAACCTTTACCTCTCACCATGCAAGGAGAGTTGTTACCAAATCTAATAAAACCTCCATCAAATTCAAAAAGGGTTATGAACTTACTTTTGTCTCTGATCATGTGGTGTGAGCAGCCATTGTCTATAATCCACTCATCACTATTCTCCATATGAGATAGTAGTGCCTTTTTATCAAACAATTCCTCCTCCACATATACAAACACAATTTCTTCAATGTCATCTTCTTCTTCTGACTCCTCATCGGTCACACTTCATCTACTGCAACATAACGATGTTTCTTGCCCTTTCCTTTGAATCTTCTAAAATTTTCTTTCTTATCAGTGTTAGGGTAGTTAGCAACAATATGACCAATTTTATTACAAGAGAAACACTTCAAAGGTAGCTTTCCTTTATACTTACTAGTGCCTCTTGGAAATATCTTTGCTAACAATGCTTCAAGTTTCATCACTTGATCTTCACTGTCTTCATTTCTTCAGTTGCTTCCATGACTTGTCCTGCACTCATGATTTTGACATATATATTTTTCTTTTCTAGCAGATGAACCAGTAACAAAAGTTTTCAAGGCAAATTCAGTAGATTTTGTCACACTATTGTCAAAACTATTTAACTCAAAAGTTGTAAGCTTACCAATCAATGAATCAATAGTTACCTTATCCTTTGAAACAAATCTAAGTTCTTGTATTGTTGATACTCTTATGGAATACTAATGTTGAAGAGTTCTGAGCATTTTACTTACTATTGTATCATCTTCTATTTTGCCTCCAACACTCTTAATGCTGCCAACAACTTCTTTGATTCTCTGACCATATTGTCCAATATTCTCTCTTTCAAGAATTCTCATGTCATCGAACTTTCCTCTCAAGCTTTCCTCTTTATCTCTTTGAACATTCTCATCTCCTCCATAGATTGTCTCTAACATTTCCCAAACCTCACCTGCAATTTCCAATCATTGAACATCAATATATTCTAAATCAGATAAAGTACTTACAATAGCTTCTAGGGCTTGCATGTTATCTTTTTGTTCTTTGAGTTCATCCGATGTCAAAGGGAGCAGTGGTAGGAGAAACACATGTTTTTTCAACTTGCTTCCAATATTGTGCACCAAGACCTTTGATGTAGATCTTCACTCTATCTTTTCAGATCTTCTAGTTATCCTTGTTGAACTTGGGACCCTCTTTCTTCATCATCTTGAATTCCTTAGAATCTTTTCCTCAAGCAGTTAGGCTTTCTGCACACAGAGGACTAATGGTCTGATACCAATTGTTAATCTTATGGGGATCTAGTTGATACTGAGACTGGGGGTGAATCAGTATTAAGACCAGTTCAAACTTTAACTAAAAATTAAACTTATTACAGATCTGAGATATCACAACTTTTGTAATCAGATCTAATACCCTCTTTATCAGATTTGCTTAACACATTAATCAAATTATTTACCAATAATTTCACCACCAAATTAATCATATAAACTTGATCATTTACAAACTCATTAATCTTATCAATAAGATCAAACACTTTCTCAAAAAACTTCTTATTAGTACTGGTAACCTCTGATAAACTTTTGATAAAATATCATAACCGGTGTCTCAGAAATAATGCATGAAATTAAATATAAACAAGAACATCACATGAAAAACATTCCACACATGAACAAAATAAGTTTTTGACATGGAAACTCAAATAGGGAAAAACCATGGTGGGAGTTGGCACCCACAAATATTTTTACTATTTTCAAGTACTCCCTATTAGGATCTTAGCATTGTTAGGATCTTACAATACACCTGGTTAAGAGAAGACCCTATTAGGATTCACCCAGTTAGGGGATTTTCCTTAAAACTCAGTTAGGAGCTTGATGATCTATTAGGATCAACCTCATGAGAGGATTTAACACTCTTTTGAGAGCTGCCCTGTTAGGGGACTTAAATGTTTAAGGCCTATTAAAACCTACGTGGTCAAGATATTTAACCTGCTGCAACTGTTAGGGAACAACAGTAAGAAAATGATATGTTTACTTGCACTTCTCTGCTTGCTTGATCAAATCCATTTATATAGAATACTCTGCAACTCTCAGGCAGATCTCACACTTCACTTGGATGACTTTGTTGGCATTATGGGAACCGGTATAAGGACATAATGATATTGTATGTTGTCATTGATGTCAATATGTGATATAAAGTGAACCGGCATATGTGATATGTGGGAAGAGAGAACCAACATATGTGTGAACCAGTATATATGCCAAAGTGAAGCGGTATATTTGTTCAAGATGAACTGGCATGCAGTTATGGGATTCGGCACATGGAAGCAGTGTATGACTACCGATTGGTAGGTAGTTTCCACTTCAGGATTTCCGGTTGGAGTACCTCAAGCCTGTGTGACTCAATCGGTGATCTTTGTGTGATGAGTTAGTAGTATAATGGTGAATAGATCATGTTGCCACGTAAGCCCTATGCGCATGAAGGATCTTGCATGAAGAATACTATTCCTATGTACCTCGGGAATGTGTGAAGTTTTGTCAAACGGTGATAACGCATGATGGGTTATCAGCCGCCATGAAATCGGTGGATAGTGGATGATGGAGAATGTCTTGAGATCAATTCAAGATTGTTGCATTTAATGTAGTATGATTCAATGGTCAGGATTGAACTTTTTGAATTGCTTAACCTAATAGATTTAGGGTTTAGGGTTTTTGCTACCAACCTGTCTGTTTCCTATAAGGTCGATGTCGTGTTTCTTTCTAAAGTTGTTGGCAAAAGTTGTGTGTATGTATCCAAGGAAAGTGATACGTGATTCTTGCCAGACCAAAGGAGAGAAGAGATACCTGCAAAGTGTATGTGCAAAAGGTGAAGAGGAGCCAAAAGGGATCTGCATTAGCATTGAGTGTTGTTACCAGATCATTGTAATTCCTATTGATCTTTAACTACTTCAACAGTTGTGAAATCCCCTAACAGGGTAGCCTTAACTAGCTTGATGCAAATCCCCTAATAGGGTAGCTTTAACCGGCTTGATTCAAATCCCCTAATAGGGTAACTCAAAGTTAATGAGTTATGGGAAGCTATAGAGCTCTAGAGATCCTTTAGCTATTGAGTTCTTGAAATCCTCTAACAAGGTAACCCTTAACCGGGTATTGTAGCCATCCCTTAACCTGGTGATCCCTAACAGGATCGATTCCTAGAAGAACCTATTGTAATGTCTTTAACCGAACAAGGCTCCTAACAGAGCGGACTTCTAAGGAGTTCAAAAGTAGCTTGTGGGTATTCATCCCCATGGTGGTTTTTCCCAGTTGGGTTTCGACATGAAAAATATGTGTGTCATGTGTGATGCTTTGTTATTACCTATTGATCATATGATGGTTTTATGTTTTATGCCTATCTATAAAACATATTGAACTAACTGTTATGAAGATCTGATGATAGTTTACCTATTCATGCATGAGGCTGTAATGGTACTATAGTATTAAGCTAAGAGGAAAGCTTAGTGAGTGACCGGTTTATGATTGTTTGAGTTGTTTTGGGTCTTACTAGTTGCACTCTGTTTCAACCAATATCCCTGTTTGCCAGTCATTTGGAGTATTTGCTATCAAATTAGTTTTGGACTGTATTTGTGTTTGTACTGATTCACCACCCCCCTCTTAGTACCGGTTTGGTACTATTCATTCATCATTGAGTTATCAATTGGTATAAGAGCACTCCAGGTCCTCTGTGTTGTAAGCTTAACCGCTTGAGGTAAAGATCCCAATCAAATGATGAAGAGAGAAGGTCCAAAGTTTAACAGGGAAAATTTCGGTATATGGAAAGATAGGATGAAGATATTCATCAGAAGCATGGGTGCTCAACACTAGAGTTATGTTGAGAATGTCTATGTTGTCCCTACCGGTACTCTCACCGATGACCAAAAGAGAGAGATACAAGAAAATGGGCAAGTCATGGAAGCCCTTATTAGTAGTCTATCTGACATTGAGTTTATTGATGTTTAGGACAAGGTAAATCCCAAAGAGGTATGGGATGCTCTTGAAAATATCTATGGTGGTGATGAACATGTAAAACAGGCTAAGGAAGAAAGCCTGAGAGGGAAGTTTGAAGATATGCAGATGGTTGAAGGTGAGACCATTCAGCAGTATGGAATAAGAATCAAAATGGTTGTTGGAGAAATCAAGAGTGCAGGTGGTAAAGTAGAAGATTCCACTATGGTAAGCAAAGTCCTGAGATCCCTATTGTCGGTCTATGCAATTAGGGTTGCTACTATTCAAGACCTAAGATCAATAGACAAGACTAAGGTGTCCTTGGACTCCATCATAGCCAAGTTGATAGCCTATGAGCTGAATAGTTTTGATGGCAATGTTCAAAAGATAGAATCAGCATTTAAAGCCTCTGCTATACCATCCAGAAAAGGAAAAGAGGCTAGCACCAGTGGTGAACCTAGTCTGAGCAGAGAAATGAATGATGAGGAGATTCTGATGGCATTTGAAGCTCTCCTTGCTAGGAAGCTTCCTAAAGCAACTGGTAAATACAAAAGTAATCTACCTTTGAAATGCTTTTCTTGTAATCGGATAGGACATATTGCTATAAACTGTCCTAATGGCGATAACAAGGACAAACTAGAAAGGTTCAGGAAATTCAAATGAGGAAACTAAAGAAATTGTTTTGTGGTAGTTGATGAAGGTGTCACGGATGAAGAATCAGAGGATGAAGAAAATGAAGACATTGTGTTTGTTGCTATTAAAGAAGATGTGTCAGACAAGAAGTCTCTTGTCTCCTGGTTTGATAATTCCAATGAGTGGATCATTGACAGTGGTTGTTCTCACCATATGATAGGTGGCCAGAGAAAGTTTCTATCCTTGGAGGAGTATGATGGTGGTGTGGTTCACTTTGGGAATGATGCACCATGTATGGTCAAAGGCAGAGGGTCCATCTCTCTGAATGGAAAGAGCAGTGCTGACAATGTGTACTGGGTTGATGGTCTTAGACACAACCTTCTGAGTGTTGCCCAGCTAAACGATAGTGGCCTCACTCTGGAATTCAAGAATGGAGTTTGCAAAATCAAAGGAAAAGATGGTGAATTGGTGGCCATCGGCATGCGGACCAAAGGTAATCTATTTCATCTGAATGCAAATATAAGTACATGTCTTACGGCTAAGCTTGATGATAGCTGGATATGGCATAGGAGACTTTGCCATGTAAACTTTGATAACATTGTGAAGGCTAGTAAGATCAAGGCAGTTAGAGGATTGCTGGTGCTAAGAAAATTGGATAATAACTTGTGCAGAGAGTGTCAATTGGGGAAAATATCTTCCTCAACCTTTAAAGGTAAATCTTTCACTACTGACAACTTGCTTGATCTTGTGCATACTGATTTGTGTGGTCCTATGAAAACTAGAAGTGTGCAGGGTGATAGGTACATCATGATTCTCACTGATGACTGCTCAAGAATGATGTGCGTCACATTCTTGAAAGATAAGTCTAAAGCCTTTATGAAGTTCAAAGCTTTCAGAGCATTAGTGGAGAAGGAAAGTGGTAGAAGGATCAAGTATCTCGGAACTAATCAAGGAGGGGAATTCACTTTCGGTGAATTCAACAAGTATTGTGAAGAATTTGGCATCAAAAGGCAACTGTCTACCCCTCACACTCCACAATAGAATGGCCTAGCAGAGAGGAATAATCAGACTGTGGTTGAAGCAGCTAGAACCATGTTGATTCAAGGAAAGGTAGCTCACACCTTTTGGAGAGAAGCGGTGAGCACTGTAGTCTACACTATGAACTGGGTACTCATCAAGAAAGGTAAGGACAAAAATCCTTATGAGTATTGGACTGGTAAGACACCTATGGTTAGCTACTTTAGGGTATTTGGCAGCAAATGTTACATCAAGAGGAGTGAACATTAGGGAAAATTTGAAGCTAAATATGATGAGGGAATATTCCTAGGATATTCCACCAAGAGTAAAGCTCTCAAGTGTTACAACAATAGGACTCAGAGAATTATGGAAAGTATCAATGTAAGAGTTGATGAATCCTCTAAGAAAACTGAGGAAATCAGCAGTATGCAAACGGTAAATGAACCGGTTGCAACCTTCTAGGAACCGGTTGTCAATCAACCAAGTACTAGTAACAGTGTTCCTGAATCGGTGAATGTTGACACTGATGAAGATGAGGATGAAGAGGAAAAGAAAGAAGAACCTATCAAGACCATTCCTCGGTATGTCAAGCTGAATCATGATCCTAAGTAGATCATAGGAGATAAAGATGCAGGAATCCTTACAAGAAGAAAGATCAGAGAAAACTCATGTATGATCTCTGAACTTGAGCCTAAATCATTCAAAGAGGCTCATAAAGATGAAGACTGGATCAAGGCAATGGAAGAGGAACTTGACCAAATAGAGAAAAATGGTACATGGTCCTTGGTACCCAGACCAGAGCATAAAAATGTCATTGGCACCAAATGGGTGTTCAGAAACAAGCTGAATGAGGATGGCATAGTGATTAGGAATAAAGCCAGATTGGTGTGTAAAGGATATGCTCAAGAAGAAGGAGAAGATTATGGAGAAACCTTTACTCCTATAGCCAGATTGGAAGGAGTTCGTATGCTTCTTGCATATGCATCTTTTAAAGGATTCAAGGTATATCAAATGGATGTAAAATCTGCATTCCTAAATGGTATACTTGAAGAGGAGGTGTATATTGAGCAACCAGATGGGTTTGCCCTATCTGAAGACAATGACATGGTATGTAGGCTACATAAAGCCTTATATGATCTAAAGTAAGCACCTAGGGTATGGTATGAGTGCCCACATTCCCATCTTGTGAAGATTGGATTTGAAAGAACAAGTGAAGATAGCAATATCTACTTGAAATCTGAAGGAGATCAGATCCTGATCTGTGAGGTTTTTGTTGATGACATTATCTTTGGTGGAGATGACAAGATGAGTCATGAGTTTGCTGATGAGATGAAGAAAGAGTTTAAGATGTCACTTATAGGGGAGATTAAGTTCTTCATTGGACTATAGATCCAGTAGATGAAAGATGGAATCTTTACCACTCAGTCCAAATATGTCAAAGAGGTGTTGAAGACCTTTGGCATGGAAGATAGCAAACCAGTTGGTACACCGATGGTGACCAGTTGCAAATTGACAAAAGAGGATGATTCTACACTGGTTGATGAGAAGGAATATCGATCAATGATTGGTAAGTTGCATTATGTAGTGCATAATAGACCAGATATTGCACATGCAGTTGGCATTACTGCAAGGTTCCAGAAAAGTCCAAGAGAATCCCACTTGATTGCAGTCAAGCAGATTCTTAGGTATCTGAAGGGAACAGTTGACTATGGATTGTGGTACCCATACAACAATGATTTCAATCTGAAAGTCTTCACAGATGTTGATTGGGTAGGTAATGTGGATGACCGAAAAAGCACAACCGGTGGTGCATTCTTTCTCGGTGGTAGAATGGTCTCATGGATGAGTAAAAAGCAGAGTTGTATCTCTCAGTCTACAGTGGAAGCGGAGTATGTTGCAGCTTTCATGAACTGCACTCAGACAATTTGGATGAAGCATGTACTAGAAGGCTTCAAAAACCCTATATCTGAACCAGTAAGTATATTCTGTGATAACACAAGTGCTATCAATATCTCAAAGAATCTAGTTTTACATTCTAGAGCTAAGAATTTTGAGCTTAAGTATCATTTCTTGAGGGAAAAGGTTCAGAATAAAGAGATTGCATTGGAACATGTTTCTAGTAAGGAGCAATTAGCAGACATATTCACCAAGCCTCTCCCAAAGACTACGTTTGAGCATTTAAGAGGTGAATTGGGGGTACTGCCCCTTCAAGTGGTGAACTAAAAGGTATATTCTCCACATCAGTCATGTACTGCATAGTCAAATCTTTCTTCAAGATTGATGTGTTGAAGGATGCTACTCCTCAGGGGGAGCAACATAATGGAACAAGGATGCTTGTGCCTCCACTTTGGCATTGTTGTCAAAGGGGGAGAAGGAGTGAAGCGGAAAAGATATCTGTAGAAAATGGGGGAGAAGATGTGAAGCGAAGAGATATCTTTGTATATTGCCATCAATGCCAAAGGGGGAGATTGTTGGCATTATGGGAACCAGTATAAGGACATAATAATATTGTATGTTGTCATTGATGTCAATATGTGATATAAAGTGAACCGGCATATGTGATATGTGGGAAGAGAGAACTGGCATATGTGTGAACCGGTATATATGCCAAAGTGAAGCAGTATATTTGTTCAAGATGAACCGGCATGCAGTTATGGGAACTGGCACATGGAAGCACTGTATGACTATTGGTTGGTAGGTAGTTTCTACTTCAGGATTTTTGGTTGGAGTACCTCAAGCCTGTGTGACTCAATCGGTGATCTTTGTGTGATGAGTTAGCAGTATAACGGTGAATAGATCATGTTGCCACGTAAGCCCTATGCGCGTGAAGGATCTTGCATGAAGAAGACTATTCCTATCTACCTTAGGAATGTGCGAAGTTTTGTCAAACGGTGATAATGCGTGATGGGTTATCAGCCGCCATGAAATTAGTGGATAGTGGATGATGTAGAATGTCTTGAGATCAATTCAAGATTCTTGCATTTAATGCAGTATGATTCAATGGTCAGGATTGAACCACTTGAATTGCTTAACCTAACAGGTTTAGGGTTTAGGGTTTTTTCTACCAACCTGTCTATTTCCTATAAGGTCAATGTTGTGTTTCTTTCTAAAGTTGTTGATAAAATTTGTGTGTGTGTATCCAAGGAAAGTGATACGTGATTCTTGCCAAACCAAAGGAGAGAAGAGATGCCTGCAAAGTGTATGTCCAGAAGGTGAAGAGGAGCCAAAATAGATCTACATTAGCATTGAGTGTTGTTACCAGATCATTGTAATTCTTGATGATCTTTAACTACTTCAACAGTTGTGAAATCCCCTAACAGGGTAGCCTTAACTAGCTTGATACAAATCCCCTAATAGGGTAGCTTTAACTGGCTTGATTCAAATCCCCTAATAGGGTAACTCGAAGTTAATGAGTTCTGGGAAGCTATAGAGCTCTGGAGATCCTTTAGCTATTGAGTTCTTGAAATCCTCTAACAAGGTAACCCTAACTGGGTTTAACCCTTAACCGGGTATTGTAGCCATCCCTTAACCGGGTGATCCCTAACAGGATCAGTTCCTAGTAGAACCTATTGTAATATCTTTAACCGGACAAGGCTCCTAACAGAGCGGACTTCTAAGGAGTTCAAAAGCAGCTTGCGGGTATTTATCCCCACCTTGGTTTTTCCCAGTTGGGTTTCCATGTAAAAAATATGTGTGTCGTGTGTGATGCTTTTATCTTGTGGTGCTTTGTTATTACCTATTGAGCATATGATGGTTCTATGTTTTATGCCTATCTATAAAACATATTGAACTAACTGTTATGAAGATCTGATGACATTTTACCTGTTCATGCATGAGGGTGTAATGGTACTATAGTATTGAGCTAAGAGGAAAGCTTAGTGAGTGACCGGTTTATGATTGTTTGAGTTGTTTTGGGCCTTGCCGGTTGCACTCTGTTTCAACCAGTATCCCTGTTTGCTAGTCATTTGGAGTATTTTCTATCAAACCAGTTTTGGACTATATTTGTGTTTGTACTGATTCACCCCCCCCTCTCATTACCAGTTTGGTACTATTCGTTCATCATTGAGTTATCAGACTTAACACATTATCTAGAATCACCGACATAGTGAACATAAACTATGTCATCCTAAATAGCCATCTCAACTAGGTCGGCCACAAAACCTAATTACATAATAAATTTATAAATAGATGACAAGAGATCATCATAGATCGCTATCCAGATCATTACTACAAATTACAATGCAATATCAATTGTTGATTGATCTTAACCTATCATAGAAATCTGATCTATATCCTCAAAACACTATACTAAGCATGTCATTGATTCCCATGAAAATCTTCCTTGACTCATGCCAAAAAAACTATCAAATATTTTACACGGGTTGTGTTGTGTTACCAACTTTATGTAGACTCGCTATCGAGCACTGTCATAATAGAAACTGTTACCAGTTTGATGATTTCTTCACCAGTCCTTAAACCCTACTAAAACCTTAGCAAAACTTTCGGTTCTAGTTATATACACCTTTCGATGATACAAGTTCACCATCCAAACTACAAATCACCAATCATCGCCAATAGATCGATCCAATCAAAACAATTCTTTTTTACTAGTTAAAGTCCTATTTCACAGACTTTAGTTCACTGTCGGTAAACTTTGTCTTCCGGTAAACCAAATCACTTAGATGACAAAATAAAACATTAGGAACATCAGGAACATTGGTTTCCAACAATGACAACACAAATAACTGATCATGTCATATATTCATAGAATCTCAATCTCTTCATCACAAATAAACTTTTATCCTTTACCAGTACAGTCATCCAACTTCAATTGCATGACCTGATCTACATCAGTTATGCCAAATGCCAACAATTTTGTATATGGGCTTACCTAAGTCAAATTTTATGTTGGTATTTATACCTCCATTATATTAATGACATATGAAAATAGAGATTATCCTTAGTGGGGGAGAAAAATTAAAACCTTAATGGAAATGATGAAAATGATAAAGGTTAGTTTTGATAGGAAACACTTGGTTTGAATTATCACATAATGCTTGATGTTTCTTTATCAAATTCAATGGATTCCTTCATCACAAAGGAAAACATAAATACTCATCATTACAATTGAAGTTTTAATTCTTGAATCCTTGATTGTAGACTTGTGGTCAATTTCCTTGAATGTGCTTGATTGAATGCTCGAAGGATGATTATTGTCCACTCTCTCAAATGAGAGGTGGATTTATATTTTTATATGAAACTTACACTTTTTTAGATTTAATTTTTGAGCAAGAATGACATTTTGGAGTATTCTCTTGTTACTTGAAAAACAAATCATTGTAGATTCAAATGTGGGTCCAAACTACAAGGATAGGGGTGCTAGGAATCCTACTTTACCAAGACAATTAGGTACCCTAATCCCAGTAGTGAAAGATAAAACAAATGTTATTGGGTAGAAGATTTTACCAAACTTGTAGAAACAGTCTCAAAACTTAGCTCAATCATTAATGAACTAGGAACATTAGGCATAACCACTAAAGTGAGTATGAAATTATAAAGATACAATTTACTACACTATATTTATCCCTCACTTTAGTGGGAGTATGAACTTATGCTCATGCTATTGGTAAATTATTGAGAAGAAAATAGAAATTAAGTGTTGTAACACTAAGTCTTGCAAGCTAGTAGTCCCCAAGACATAATATTTGATCAATCTAAAATATCAATAGAAAAGTGACCAACACGAAAAACATTGGTAACACGCATGGATCATGCAAAAAAAAAGTGTATCGAATCTAGAGCTAGTAAGATCCTTGGGAACTTGGAGCCATATCAAAACACAAGACATTACTTATCTAGGGCTAGTAATAATCCTCAAATACTTACTAGGGGTCATGCTACAAAGGAGTCACAAGGACTAGAAACTTGTGTTATTATATGTCACTCAGACCAAAGTGAAGGTCTCACAAGGGCTAGCAAGATGTACTTTACTAGGTGAGATTCATGCCAATAGAGATTACAAAGAAAAACCCCTCTATTTTCAAGATAATATTGGACATGTATGATATTGCAAATTGGGTACTATATTGGCACTGAGAAAATTATGGATACTATACTAAGATGGGTTTTGTAGTGGAGCCAAGAAAATAATGGTGTGTAATCAATGTGTACAAACTAGTTGAATTTTTTATTAGTGTCTTGCTATAATTCATATGTAAAGATATTCATTGGTAGCTACATTAACCATAGATACTAGATCAATAAGAACTAGGCCATGTGTGGGTTTGTTATTAGTTCTAGCAATAATGAATATTGGTCCATTAGATGCATACTTTAAGATATTACTTGAGGTAAAGGTGATATTAGGTTCATATTTACGCTTAGATTCCTCTTGTTCTATCATGTTCACTAGATTTCTATCTTGGTTGAGTTGGACATTGTTGGCTATAAAACTATCATTATTAGGATCAACAATATTTGTGGGATGGGAGGAAAAAGGATTGGTAAGTATTTTCCAATATTGATCTAGTGGTGCTATATATTTATTCCCTTTATCATTCACATCATCTGAATGTATGATGCTAGAGTCAATGAGGCCTTTAATTCACTTTTAAGATGAATAGATTTCTCAGTATCATGCCCAATATTACAATGATATTGGTAAAAGGCCTTTAAGTTAAATTAAGTAGACAAAGACTTTGAGGTATCTATATGAGAGGGATGGGGGAAAGTTAAATAATATTATTATTTATCAATTGAAGCATAATAGAATGTAAGGACTAAAAAATGTATATAAATTGGTGATTCTTTAGTTTAAAAAAACACAAGATACAATAGAAGGTGTTGTTTTTGATAGGGTATAATAGGTTTTGAGGGGCCTTGAAAAATCATTTACATCAAAATTCTCCCAACAAAGAAGGGCTAGACTAGAAGTAACAATGAACAATTAGTAGCAACATAAAAACAAATATACAACAACAAACAAGAAAGGGACACAAACCCAACTCAATATACCATAATTCCTTAAGAATCCTAATAGATTTTGAATTCTTGTGAATAAGCTAGTCATGTAGAGCCATGACCTCTTAGATACCCTATGTGTGGTCAAAAAAATATTTATATTTGCTCCAAGTCCTAATTGAGGGCCCCTATGCCTTAACAAACACCTATAATTTACCTTGATTAGAAACACAACCCACAACCTCCACCTTATCCCTCGTAGCATTAGCATAGTCCAAAATATTATCATTCTTTTGTTTCTCACTCACTAGTAGACTTTGAACTTTGTCATTAAGAATATGAAGGCCCTTGGTACTATTTTGGACAATGTTCTTACTGACACTAATCACCATTTTGTGTTTATTATGGACCTTTCTGATAGAATTTTCCAACATGCTTATTATATCCTCTGTTGGGACTATGAATATGTGTGGCATTGATGTTTTGTCATTGATGTCAACACTAGCTGTTACTGACAGATAGATTTACATTGGCTGATATGGATGGTTACCGGTAGATAGGTTACTAGTATAAGATCTAGTGTTACCACCAGAAGAGATTATCTGGTTGGCACTTCTAGTATGGTTGGATCAGTAAAGTATATTGGATTTCATATGTTATAGGATCCATAAGCATGTTTTGGTCAATTGGTATTGGCTTGATAATTGGATGTTATCATACTCACTGGTAAACCCTTACTGACACCAGTTTAGGGCTTTACCGCCAGAGCTTTCATTGAGGAATCATGATAGGATGCACAATTGGTGTTGGTGCAGCTTCTTCAAGGATTTCAAGATACTGAAGATGTTCCTTGATCGTGCTTCAATTGCTTGAAGACGTTTCTTTGGTGTGGTGGACCCAGAATAGGTCTAGGACCTATTTAGGTTATGGACCGATATCATGCTAGCATGTACTCTACATGTTACCTAGATTATTCAAGATTTTTTATGGATTTATTATTATTGTTTTGGTCTTAAGCCAAAATGGCATATCATTGTAATAAGGAATTATGTAATGATATCATTGTAATATCTTTAGGTGGTCGACCTAATTAGTTTAGGCCTTAGGGTTTGTATAAATAAGAGGTAGAAACTCTTTGTAAAGTATCATGGTTATTGGAAAGGTCATGGTCAAGGAATGTAATGTGCGAATATTGTAATATCATTTAGGAAGAGAAGTTGATCGATCATTGGTGATCGGATTGATTTCAGAAGAGGATTTAGTCCTCCAACATTGAGCATAATTGGGACTGCAATCATGTATAGTAGATGCTATTTCAGAAGTTCACTATATTGGATTGTTGTCCATTTATATTGAGAAGGTTGTAGCCTCTTTGTAGTTAGTGAGACTCTTTTTATAATGAGAAGTACACTCTAGGAAGTGTGACTTCCTGCAAGTGCAGGCCCCTCATCATAACACATACTTTCTGTAGAAGTATCATCTGATTGTGGGTAGGCTTCCCACCATGGTTTTTCCCTTTCTGGGTTTTCCACATACAAATCATGGTGTTATGTGGTATGATTTATTTGCATTTATTATCTAGTTAATTGTTAAGTTGTATTGTTTGCTGGTATATGTTACTACCAGCATCTGTCTGTACTGGTACTTGATTTGTTTAAGGTTGTATTGTGGATTAAAAGTTATAATCTGTTAACAACTGATTCACCCCCCTTCTAAGTTGTTAATTGGTTATCCTAACAATTAGTATCTGAGCTTTGGTCCTCTTTCATAGAAGCTTAACCGCTTGAGGTAGATCTTATGGCAGCTAAAACTTCTAATCCACCAGAAGCTATTTTCAGAAGAGAAATCCCTAAGCTCGATGGAATGAATAATGGGATATGGAAAATTTGAATGGAGACTCATCTTAGATGTCTTGGCAAGGATATTTGGGATATCACTGAGAAAGGATACACACCTTATGATCTGGCAATCCTGCTCCTTCAGATCTAGACAAGAAAATTAAAAATGATTGCAAAGCTAGAGAAGCCCTCTTGTGTGCACTTACTAATCAACAGGTCATGGGATTGACTGACAAATCATCGGCTAAGGTTATAGGGGATAAATTGAAAGCTCTAAATGAAGGTGACCTTACTATCAAAATTGCTAAACTTGATGAGGTATGAAAACTTGAAAATGGAAGAAAATGAAAGAATTGTTGTGTTTATGGAAAGAGTAAATGAGATTATTGTGGGAATTCAATGTTGTGGAGCATTTCAAAGTGAAGATCAAATAGTTTCCAAAGTATTGAGAGCCCTTCCACCGGCTTACAAGATGAAGGCAACTGCAATTTATGAGTTAAGAACAATGGCAAACACTTCAGTCAACAGAGACATTCTAATTGGGAAATTATCTGCTTTTGAGCTTGAAGAATTTGGATCTTTCAGAGTTGTAAAGTCCAAACCTTCTTTTCATGCATCATCATCAACATCTATTGGAAAAATTTATTGGGGAGTCCTATATACAAAAGAATTGGAAGACATGACGAAAGAAGATGAAGAAGTTGAGAAACTTGAAGCCTTATTTGCTAGAAGAGTACCTAAAGTTCCAACTGGGAGCAAGTATGAAGGAAAAGAACCTTTTGAAATGTTTTGCATGTAATAAGATTGGTCATTTTGCATCTAGATGTTCTGAAAGGAATGCAACGTTTGAGGAAAGAGTTAAGAAAATTGTTAATCCTAACCCAAACAGAATATATTCAAGAAAAAAAAACATTGCTACATAGCAGATGAGGAAGGAGTAACTGATGACTCTGGAGATGAACCAATAGAAGACTCGGGTAGTGGATATGGAAATGAAAAGCAATGGGTTTTCTATTCTTTGAAGGAAGATGAACCAGAACCGGCTATCAAAAATGAAGAGAAGGCCCTGGCAGCAAAATTTGAAGATAAGGATGAATGGGCAATTGATAGTGGATGCTCACATCATATGCCTGGAGATAAAAGGAATTTTTTATCCTTGCAAGAATAAAATGGTGGTCAAGTCAGATTTGGAGATGACAAGACATGTATTATCAAAGATAGAGGTATTATTTCTCTGGATGGCAAGCATAAAATCAACCTATCTTTAATGTTACTTATTTTGGAGATGAACAAATTGGCCCAATTAGCCCATCCTTCAATATATTTCTTGAGAAAAACCAAAACATCCTGAATATCCTCTATAAGAATGTCACTAGGGTAATCAACCTTAGCACCCCTAGGAGACACATTACTAGTTTGAAATTCCATGTCCTTAAACTCCTCTCTATTAACAACAACCTCTTCCATGCCTAGCTTATCAAACTTTAGTTTTCCCTCTTTACCTACACTATAAATTCTTCCACCTCCACACTACCCTTGCTAACCCTTTCCCCTAGTTTTTCAGTCTTGGTCTTACACGGTCCCAAGATTATCCAAAACAAGGTTATCCCTATGCACCTTCCCCTTCTCCATCTTCTAAAGATTATCCAAAACTAGAATTGTTTTGTGTCCCTCCTTAGATATATTCTTAACCTCATCGCCCTCGATAGAAAAAAACTATCAAACCAAGGAGGTATAGGGGTTTGCTTAATTTTCTTTGTTGTGCTAGGATTTTTCTCATTTCCAATATAGAAACATTCCTCGTCATCTAACAATTCATTCATAGTATTAGTGGATATGTCAACATATTCAACCCTAACATTTTGAGTATATTAAATTTTACACTTAGGATGAGGGGATTTAGGCATAGATTTGGAATACTCCATAATGAGCAAAATAAGGCCCTAATGAAGCACTAGGGATGTAGAGTTCATTTTGTGGTCATTGATGCCAATAGTTAAATAATATATTAGGTAAAATATAAATGAGACCAATTTTTTATGGAAGAAAGGGTTCTATAGAATAACTGGTGGCCAAAGAGACTGTTTGAAAGACCATAATGAGTAAAATACCTTGTTAAAACTTCAACCATTTCTATCTAGATGGGTTTGATGGTGCAACAGTTATAGCCACCCAACATAGTCCTTTCCACCTTATCAATTTCATCTTCTTTGAAGAATATTGAAATGGCCTCCTATGAAGCTTTATGATCCTTGTAAATCATTTTTCCATCAACAAAGAGACTACTAATCTCCACAATCAAGTCCTTCAAGATAATTATCTCCACCTTATACACAGATAGCATTCCATTCTTCCAGCCTTTTAGGAAGCCCTTGATAACAAGTAGGTCAAAACCATGGAGCTTTTTCGTGAAGAGAGTAATCCATCTTGGAGAGAGATTCCCCAATACAAGGGGCAATTTCTATCATTTCTAATAGGAATTTGGTTTCATTCTATACCTTTTCCCCCTCATGGAATATAAGAAACCACTCAAATAGAAATAAGACACTATAGCAAGAAAGTTAGGGCCACTGAAGATAAAAGTAATAGACATACCAAAATAGTAACAGGCACATGGAAAGAAACACACAAAACACCCACAATTTGTGTGAGATTAGGACTAAGATGACAAAGGGTAATTATGATCAGTAGAGGTAGTGGGACCTTGTCTTGAAAATAATCTAGAAAATAAATGTGTGTGGGATTGAGAAGACTCCAAATGCCACAAGTTCGTACAAAAAACCATGAGAGTAAAGAACTATCATGAAGTTCCATAAATTTGTGACCTTAGCATTCACATACATCATTATTAATAAAAGTTTTAACCTCTAGGGGAAGAGGATCATTAGTCCCCCACCAATATATCAAGTCTTTGACAACGCCAAAATTTGTGAAATAGTCTTCCACATGGTTTCACTACCTATAGATATGGGAAATAATACAATCTTCTAAAGAATATATAATAACCAAACAATCCAAAATCATACCCTGAATCAAATTCAACTGGGCTTTTGGACCCCTTTGAAGCAATTCAAGGAGTCTCCCTCAATCCACACTAATTTAGAAATCCTTAGCTTCAAAAAAGTGGTTTATCTAGTTGACAAAAGGGAGGGCCACTATTGAAACAAACCTACCATTATGATCACAAGATACTCCCACACAACTTGTGGGCCTTGTATTACCCTTGGCCGCCCCATCTATGTTAATTTTGATCTAACCTCTGAGTGATGCTCTCCAAATAACATTAATTTTGATCTATATAAAGTTATGGATAGACGACAAAATGTAATAGGGGAGGTGTTAATTTAAAGAAACCTACCTATCATAATTCAAAATCAACACCTTAGGTATAGGATAGGGCACATTAGGTAGACCAACAAGTGAATTCTTCTTAATATCCAAGAAACTTTTGGAGGCTAGTTTATGGACAGGACACACCAAATCTCTTAAAATTATATTATTTATTTCTTTCCACACAACCCAGATGATGTGAAGCATGACAAGAGACCACAAGAGATTGAGAGATGGGTTACAAGTAGGATCCAACCATTGCAGCCACCCTTCACAAAAAGAACCCTGCAAGACCCCACAAATATTCCAAAGATCCAAAAAGTACAACCAAATCTCTAAAATATATTTACAACCAAATGGGATATGAAAGGAATTTTTCACATCCACCTCACATAGAAGGAATCCAGATTAGGAATCAAAAGACCCCTCTTGCATGAATTATCAATGGTAAACACTTTGTTCCATTTGAGAAACCAAGATTTTTGGAACAAGCTTAGGGTTCCACAACACAACCCAAAAAGGAGGGGGAGCACACACCTCAACTTACAGGTTAAAATCATTAGATACATAAAAGAAGCCATTTGAAGAGACAACCTATACCACCATATCTTCCATATAAATAGAGGGGATATGAATGTTGGAAAGAAAACATTTTAATTTAGGTAAAGCCAAATTAATAATGGATAGATCTTTCCAATTACTATCAATAATATAATCATAAACCTAACAACCATGTAATCTAATGTAGACATCCTTGAAAGGAGAATTTGAAGGGATAAGGAAAAGGGGGCCATCCCCAATCCACAAATCTTTCTAGAATTTTTTTTCCCTCTCATTACGTAGAGACTATCTTAAAACTTTAGAAACAAGAAGTTTTATATTGGAGATAAAGTTACAAAGAGAAAAACTGACCAAGATAACACAATCATCCTGATGAAAATTACAAAAGATCAAAATTTCCCATATTTTTTGGAGACAATATTCCTAGTCCACTCATTCATTTCCATAAATCTTCTCAAAAATTTATAGCAAGCAAAGAATTACTATACTCTTTTATTTATCTAATCACTAATCCATCAAGCCTCTTACAAAGGAAAAATTGGTCTAAAGCCTACAAGAACATCTGGTTCTTATTCTTCATACTAGTCCATATTAAATTACATTGTGTTTGTTTTATCCTCACCATGAATTTATTAGACACCTTGAATAATCTCATAGCATAGACACAGAGGTTCTAAAGCAAGGTGTTATTCAATTGTAACTTACCATCTTAACTAAATAGAGAACCTTTCCATACCACCAACTTTGATTGGAATCTATCCAAAAAACCATTTCAAAAAGAATTCACAATTGAATTGGAGCATAGAGGTAACCCAAGATAAGTGGAAGGAAATATTTCCAAATACAAACCCAAAATAGAGGTGACCTTGAGTTTCCTATAGTCAGGGATGTTTGGGAAGAAAATAGGACTTTGGGGCAAGTTGATTCTCTGACTAGAGACCACCTCATATTTCAATAGAATGACTTCCAACTACTTAGTTTCAGTAATCAAGGCTTCACCCATGATAACTGTGTCATCCACAAATTATTGATGGTAAAAAATCAAAGAGGACGAAGAAGGATAAAGCCCCTTTAGATTCCCGATCAATGTCACTTTCCTAATAAATATGCCCAATGCTTCCACAATGATGATAAAAAGAAAAGAGGAGATGGGTCCCCATACCTAATACCCCATGAACTAATAAAGAAGCTTGAAAGATAGCCATTAATGATAATAGAAAACCTCAGAGTAAAGACAAGTTGGCTAATAATTTGTACCATCTTGTTGCCAAATTCAAAGGCTGGTAGGCATTTTGGGAGAAATTGCCAACTAACTCTATCATACGTCTTGAGAAGGTCCAATTTTAACAAAAATCCATCATTTTTGTTGATCAAGAGAGAATGAATATTCTCATGAATGGTGAAAATAGAGTCAAGAATTTGACAACCAAGAATAACCCTACTCTACTTGATAGAAATGATAAGAAAAAAGACCCCCTTAATTTGCATCACTAACACCTTAGAGATGATTTTATAGATGGAGTTATAAAGACTAATTAGATGAAACTTGGAAAAGGAGTGGGCCCCAACAACTCACAAGGGATTCACTAAGTGAACTTGGGTTATAACGCATGCATTCATGGAATACTAAAGAATCCCCCTATTTTCACAAAATATTTCTTTTTTCCATAGCCCGAATTAAAAATCCCCCTATTTTCACCAATAGGAGATATATTGTACCCTCATTTTTGGGATATTAAATCCCCCAATATGAATGCACGTGATATAATATTGCCTAGCCAGTGAAGCGCCTCTCCAACAACTTTGTGAATGAGAATGATTAAATTAGTGTCTAACTCCTTCAACATTGTCTTTCTTCCAAAAAACTCCTTGATAGCCCAAATAACATCTATAGCCACAATATCCCAAAAAGTTTGAAAGAAAAACATAGGTAATCCATTCAACCCAAACACCTTATTACCTTCTAAAGAGAACACAATAACTTGAACTTGATGATTAGAGGGAATGTTACTTAGAGATCTATTCATATCATCAAAGATCAAATTAGGAATCTCCCTAAGAAAATGATCTTGGCCCTCCAAATCAAGGTTATTTTCATTAAAGAGAATATTAGAAAAGAAATTAGAAGCCTCTATCATAATATCTTCATCCTTGTTTAGAATAGAGCCATTATACTCAATAGATCTGATTCTATTCATGGTTAAATTTATCAAAGTGTATAAATTGAAGAACTTAGTGTTGCAATCCCCAAATTTGATTTAAATCGTCGTAGATATTTTTTTCCAAATCTCTTCTTTAAAAATAATATCATGGAGGCTAGATAAAAGGGATATTTCCTAGTCAATGAGCCTAGGATCAACACCCTGAGTTTGGTTCATAATTTAGATTCAAACAAGTTCTCTCTTAATTTTCATCTTAGATTGAAATATGTGGCTAAAGGTAGATTTATTCTAGCATAACACATTAGATTTACTCAAGACAAGCTTCTTAGCTACCAAAAACATGACAGATACATACACATTAACATTCCACCACTCCCAAGTTTTGTTTCTAAGATCTAGATCATGGACTCACATCTTCCTAAATTTTAAGGGGAAATTCTTATTATACCCCACAAAATTAGTTGATAGAGCAATGGGGAAGTGGTTTGAGCCCAATCTAGTAAGAGAAGATAAAGGATAGGAGTAGGAAAGTAATCAGTGTGGTGAAATAAGGGCCAAATCCAACTTAACCTAAATGAGCTCCTCGCCACTATAAGACACTCCTTGAAGATCCAAATCCAACAACCCTTGTGAGTTAATGAAGTGCAATGAATCTATTTTACTATCATCAACCACTTGGGAGACCCCTTATTTTCTACTCATCTTTCAAGGAAGTGTTAAAGCCCCCCATAACTAACCATCTCTTAGAATGATAGAAGGTTTTAAATATAATCAAGAATTCCATAACCTTTTCCTCACTCCCCTATCATTTTCAGTATAAAAAATAGACAATATAGGAGGTCTCATCCCTAAGGTGCCAAAAATTACTAGCAAGGTGATTAGAAAAATAGCAAATATCCACACCATTAATAGTCTTGGGATTCTAAAAAATGTCACTGCAAATTGACATTCAATGTTATTGGAGGAATTGGTGTTTATCTTAATAAATCTCCTATTTTATTTATTAAATCCTTGGTAAGTTTGATGAGACTCTTCAAATTCATTAACTAGAGTCATTGATGGACAACCTTCATATTAACTAACTAAAAGTTTATAATCATAAAATGTTGCACACAAGGGTGTGAAAGGGGTATTTTATAAACAAAATATTATCTTAGTTGGCAATATGGAGGAATTTATTATGTGTTTGTATTGATGTTTGTCATTGATGTCAACACTAGCTATTTTGTTGTCTACCGGCTTCTGATAGAGTGGTTAGATTATAATGTTAATCTGGAGATTTGTCTCTGGTTTTGATCCAACTATTGGAATTGGTTTGGATTGGTTCTTCATGTGTTCCCAATGTGTATCACATTCAGTTGGTTTGGGATTTGATGATCTAGATGCTATCATATGTTCTAGTAAGCCTTTTGGCTACCGATAAGGGTTCTACCAGCAGCGCTTTGATGAAGATCTTTCGGTGAATCCGATAAGTGGTGTTTGTGCGGATTCTATAAGGTTATCAGGATGTTGATGGTTATCATGTTCGTGTTCCAATTGATCATGGTGTTTCATTTGGCTTATGGTGACCTATTTTGGGTCTGATGTTATTCTGTTAGGTTATGGACTAGTTTGTGTAACGTGTTGGTTGATGCTTCCAATGCATCACTAGTTGGATTTATTGTTTGGTTTATGTTATTTTGGTCTTAGGCCAACTTGGTTTATCATTGGTTTGTGGGATTATGTAATGGATCTATTTTATTATCTTTTAGGGGGCTGACCTAATTGTTTAGGTTCTGGGCTGGTATAAATATGATGTAAGATGTCATTGTAGATCATGGTATGTGGGTTATAAGATTATCTATGTGCAAATAAATTTGTAATCATATGCAAAGGTTTTGGTTCATCATAGGTGATCGAATTGGGTTTGTGAAAGAGGTTTATGACCTTTGGTATTGAGCTTAACGAAGACTGTACTCAAGCATAGGAGATTCTATTCTTGTTGTTCATTCATCTTTTTGGATTGTAGTCTAGATTTATTTTGTAGTCAGTGAGGCTCCTTTTGTGATGAGTAGTGCGCACTTGGCTATTGGCCTTCCTGCATGTGTAGGCCCCTCTTATTGTAGTCACATACTTGCTACAAAAGTATTATCTGACTATGGGTAGGCTTCCCACCGTGGCTTTTCCCTTTATCGGGTTTTCCACATACAAATCTTGGTATTATGTGTTATGGATGGTGTTGGGAAAAATGGTGTCTCAACCTTGCATTTATGTGAGGTTACTATTTATAGTAAGTTTTCATTTGAGCATGAAATGGTGCGAAACTCTCCCTAAAGCTTCTGGTTGGCTAGATAAGCATTCCGGTAAAGTTGCGTCGCAAGGTCACAGCTAGTTTTGAAGATATTAAAGTTTTCGTCTTGGAGGGGTGCAATAAAATGTTTAAACTTAATTTTGGGGACTTTAGAGGCTCCGAAACACCCTGAAAAGTTTCCGTAACCGGCAAAGCGGGTTACGAGGTGATAGAGCACTTCGCGAGCTTTCCGGCGCTTCAAACGGTTCGTCAATCGGACACCCGGTTCTCAAGTTATGGCCTCCGGAAGTTTGTACTCCTGAAATAGGAAAAATAATTTGTATCGGATACATAAATGAGCTGTAAAAGGGAGCGACACGTGTTGATGTGTTCTTTAACATGTCATAGAAGGGAGATAAGGTCGGCTACACCTTATTGGGTGGTTTTAGCCCATGGTTTTGTAATACCGTTTGACGGTTTCTTGTATTGTATCTCCTATTTATGAGGTGTGTGAGATAGAGGTTGTGTGTAAGAGTCTTATGGCTATTGAGTTGCCTCTGAATCTCTGATTAGTGCTACTCCTACGAAGAGCTTGCTCTGCAAGTATTTTGTAATCTGTTTTTGATTGCTGAATAAAATATTGAGCTACTTTTGGAGGGTGGGGTTTTTCTCCCGAAAGGGTTTTCCCCACGTAAATCATTGTGTTGTGGTATGATTGCTATTATATCTATTTCTATTTTCTGTAACTGTTGTAATGATCTGAAAAAGTTTTGCATTACCCTCCTCTCAAGATTAGTGTAGGAAGTTGTTTCCACTACTTAACTTCCTTACAAGTGGTATCAGAGCCTGATCACCTTTGGTTTCAATTGTGGGCAGTTGGGTTTTTTGAACTAATCCAGATTTGAGTGGGAGCTTGTGCAGAAGACACTTTTTGATCTTGTTGCAGGAATATTCAGATGGCGAGTTCGTCAGGGAGAATAGAGGTGGAGAAATTTAATGGAAGTAATTTTGAGATGTGGAAGCTGAAGATGGAAGATCTGCTAATAGATCGAGATCTTTGGGATGCTGTTGATGCGAATGTCCAAAGACCCTCAGATCCTACTGCAGCAGCTCAGTATGATGTTATGGACCGAAAAGCCAAGGGTCTAATCAGACTGTGCCTGGCAGACTCTGTTCTAATCAATGTCCATGAAGAAAACTCTGCAAAGAAGCTATGGACTAAGCTTGGTGAGATGTATCAAGTGAAATCTTTATTAAATCAAATTTTCTTAAGAAAGAAATTGTATTCCTTGAAGATGGAAGAGGGTGGACGAATTGCAGACCACCTAGAAGCATTCAATATGATTGTGGCTCAATTAGTATCCGTCGGTGTTAAGATGGACGAGGAGGAGAAATGTCAGATCTTGCTTTGTTCTTTGCCTGATTCGTGGGATTCTCTTGTTATGGCTATCGGTAGTACTTATGTTGTTTTGAAATCTGAAGACGTGGTGGGTGCCCTACTCGGTGAAGAGATGTGAAGGAAGGTATCCATCAGTTCAAAGGAAGCCCTAACCGTTCGTGGAAGACCTAAGGAGAAAGGCAAGAAGAATGAGAAGCGCGGCAAGTCCAAATCCAAAGGGAGATCGAAATCTCCTGGAAAGTCCAAAGTCATTTGCTGGAATTGCGGTAAACCGGGTCACATCCGTAAGGACTGCAAAGAAGAAAAGAAGAAGAAAAAGAAAAAGTTCGATTCTGATTCTGAGTCCGACAAGGAAGATGGCGATGCATTTATTGCGGCTTTGGCGACTCATGCAGGTAATGATGCCTGGCTAATTGACTCAGGTGCATCTTTTCATATGACTTCCAATAGAGATTGGTTTTCTGAATATGAAGGATTTAATGGAGGTAAGGTGTACTTGGGTGATGATTCACCTCTAGACATTGTTGGTCGAGGTAAGGTTAGAATCAGGTTTTCTGATGGTAGAATAAAAGGGATTAATGGTGTGCTGCATATCCCTGGATTAAAATGAAACCTGTTATCTGTGAGCAAACTGATAGATGCGGGTGTGCAGGTAGTCTTTTCTGAAACAGGATGTAAGATGATTAAGGGTGCTATGGTAGTTGCTAGAGGTGTCAGGTTTGGCACTTTGTATAAGCTTGAAGCATACACTGTTGAGTGTAATAGCACTTCTATAAAAAGAAAATCTGTGGATACTTCACTGGAAGATTTGAAGGTTTCACCTTCAGCAGATGGAAATGGTTTTTGGGTACCTAAGGGTGCTCTTTCGTCTGAAGCAAATTTACCTGCAGAGAAGACTATGTTATGGCACCAGAGACTTGGCCACATTGGAGAAAAGGGTCTAAGGACCTTGAAAAATAAAAATCTTGTTGAAGGTTTGAATGACTGTAACCTTGACTTTGATTTCTGTGAGCATTGCATTTATGGAAAACAAAACCGCGTTCAGTTTTACTCGAGTTCTCATAAAACTTGTGGTGTTTTGGATCTTATCCATTCTGATGTGTTTGGTCCAGTAGATGTCTCTTCGATTGGAAAATCCACATATTATGTTTCATTTATTGATGATTTTAGTAGAAGGACATGGGTATATTTTCTAAAGAGTAAATCTGAAGTTTTTAGTCGTTTTAAAGAATTTAAAGCAATGGTTGAGTTGCAGACTGGAAAGAAAATAAAATGTTTGAGAACTGATAATGGCGGTGAGTTTTGCTCTAATGATTTTGATAGATTCTGTAAAGACTGTGGAATTAACAGGCAGAAGACAACTCCGTATTCTCCACAGCAGAATGGAGTTGCAGAAAGAATGAACAGGACACTGATGGAAAAGGCTAGGAGTATGTTGAGTGGTGTTGGTCTTGAACAAAAGTTTTGGGCTGAAGCTGTTGCCACTGCTTGCTACCTGATTAACAGGTCTCCTACATCAACTCTTGTTGATAAAACGCCTATGGAAGCATGGTCAGGTCACAAGCCTTCATTGAGACATCTTAGAGTTTTTGGTTGCGAGGCATATGCACATGTGCCAAAGGAGAAGCGAACAAAGTTGGAGAACAAGACTGTGAAATGTATCTTCATCGGGTATAGTTATGGTGTGAAAGGATACAAGCTTTGGGACCCTGTTGCACAAAAGGTAATTCACAGTAGAAGTGTTATTTTTAGAGAAATTAAGTCTCCTTTTGTTACATTGCAACCAGAACAGACTAAAAAAGAAGATGTGATTCAACTTCCTTCTACACCTGAAAGAGTTGAATCAAGACCCCTAGATAGGCAAGAATTTGAGGAGAGCTCATCTAGCTCTGAATCTTCAGAAGAGGAGGAAGAACCTCCAACTCAGCTTGTTCGAAGGTCTACAAGACATAGACAACCACCTGAAAGGTATTCACCTGATGATTGGAGATGTATTTTTGCTTTGAATACTAGTGTGGATGAACCGAAATCTGTAGAAGAGGCATTAGGTATGAATGATGCAGAATCCTGGAAGATTGTTATGGAGGAAGAAATGGCAGCTTTGAAAAAGAATGATACATGGGATCTTGTACCATTGCCTGAAGGACGAAAACCTGTTGGTTGTAAATGGGTGTTCAAGAAAAAGATTGGTTCAGATGGAAGCATTGAGAAGTATAAAGCAAGGTTAGTTGCAAAAGGCTACTCTCAGGTTGAGGGTGTTGATTACGGTGAGATATTTTCTCCTGTTGCAAAAATGACGTCCATTAGATTTTTGCTTTCTATTGCTACTGCTTATGATTTAGAGGTTGAGCAAATGGATGTGAAAACTGCTTTCCTTCATGGTGATTTGGAGGAAGATATTTATATGACACAGCCGGAGCACTATGTGGTGAAAGGCAAAAGTAATTTGGTCTGTAAATTGAAGAAATCTTTGTATGGCCTCAAACAAAGTCCTAGGATGTGGTACCAGAAATTTGATACATATGTGTTGAGTTTGGGATTTGAACGTTCTAAATCAGATCACTGTGTTTATTATAAATCTTATGGTGATGATTTCTTATTCATTGCATTGTATGTTGATGATATGTTATTCATTGGCAAAGGGAAAGGTATGATTTCAGAACTGAAGTCTCAGCTCGCTGCTAAATTTGAAATGAAAGATCTTGGTGCAACAAAGCACATTCTTGGGATGGAAATTAGAAGAGATAGGGTGAACAGAAAGCTATGGCTAGGCCAGAGTAAGTATGTGAATTCAGTGTTACAGAGGTTCAACATGCAGAATTGTAGACCATTGAGTGTTCCTTTTACAGTTGGAATGAAACTATCTATTTCAGATTGTCCTACATCCCCATTAGAGATGGAAGACATGAGCAGAGTGCCTTACCAAAGTGCAGTTGGAAGCTTGATGTATGCTATGGTCTGTACTAGACCAAATATTGCCCAAGCAGTGGGAGTACTTTCTAGATATATGTCTAATCCTGGTAGAGTTCATTGGGATGCAGTCAAAAGAGTCTTCAGATATTTGAAGGGTACTTCAGAGTATTCTTTGTGTTATCATGGTAATTCAGTTGGAGACATGACTTCCCTTGATATCCATGGTTATGTGGATTCAGATTGGGCAGGTGATATTGATAGCAGAAGATCCACCAGTGCTTATGTGTTTACTTTGTTTGGTGGTGCAATTAGTTGGATGAGTAAGCGACAGGCTGTGGTTGCTTTATCCACTACTGAAGCAGAGTATATGGTAGCTACTCATGCTTGTAAAGAGGCCATTTGGCTTAAGAGACTGTGTTCGGATATTGGAATAAAACAAGGTACAGTGACAATTTACTGTGACAGTCAGAGTGCAATTAGCCTAGCTAAGAACCCGACATTTCATGCCCAGACCAAACATATTGATGTTCAGTATCATTTTGTTAGAGATATGGTCGAAGATGGTAGGGTGAAGCTAGTTAAGGTGGAAACTTTGATGAATGTTGCAGATGCTTTAACTAAGGCTGTGAGCACAGAGAAGTTCAGATGGTGTTCAGAGTCTATGGGCCTTATGGCCCCTAGCAATTGATTCATTATGTTGACATTCCCTTCCGCTCATGCAAGGTGTTCGACAAGTGGGAGATTTGTTGGGAAAAATGGTGTCTCAGCCTTGCATTTATGTGAGGTTACTATTTATAGTAAGTTTTCATTTGAGCACGAAATGGTGCGAAACTCTCCCTGAAGCTTCTGGTTGGCTAGATAAGCATTCCGGTAAAGTTGCGTCGCAAGGTCACAGCTAGTTTTGAAGATATTAAAGTTTTCGTCTTGGAGGGGTGCAATAAAATGTTTAAACTTAATTTTGGGGACTTTAGAGGCTCCAAAACGCCCTGAAAATTTTCTGTAACCGGCGAAGCGGGTTATGAGGTGATAGAGCACTTCGCGAGCTTTCTGGCGCTTCAAACGGTTCGTCAATCGGACACCCGGTTCTCAAGTTATGGCCTCCGAAAGTTTGTACTCCTGAAATAGGAAAAATAATTTGTATCAGATACATAAATGAGCTGTAAAAGGGAGCAACACATGTTGATGTGTGCTTTAACATGTCATAGAAGGGAGATAAGGTCGGCTACACCTTATTGGGTGGTTTTAGCCCATGGTTTTGTAATACCGTTTGACGGTTTCTTGTATTGTATCTCCTATTTATGAGGTGTGTGAGATAGAGGTTGTGTGTAAGAGTCTTATGGCTATTGAGTTGCCTCTGAATCTCTGATTAGTGCTACTCCTGTGAAGAGCTTGCTCTGCAAGTATTTTGTAATCTGTTTTTGATTGCTGAATAAAATATTGAGCTGCTTTTGGAGGGTGGGGTTTTTCTCCCGAAAGGGTTTTCCCCACGTAAATCATTGTGTTGTGGTATGATTGCTATTATATCTATTTCTATTTTCTGTAACTGTTGTAATGATTTGAAAAAGTTTTGCATTACCCTCCTCTCAAGGTTAGTGTAGGAAGTTGTTTCCACTACTTAACTTCCTTACAGATGGTTGGTAATTAATCTATGATTTATGTTTATGGTTAATTGTGATATCTGCTATTCCAGTATTTGGTTTATGCATTTCGGTAAAAGGTTTTGTGTGCTTAAAGTTTTATAATCTGTTGACAAATGATTCACGCCCCCCCCCCCCCTCTCAGTTGTCCACTGGTTATCCTAACAATTGGTATCCAAAATTGGTCCTCTCTGTAGAAGCTTAACTGCTTGAGGAAGATCCTATGGCAACTAATAGTTCAACTTCTTATGTTTCTCAGAGAGAAACCCCTAAGCTTGACTCAATAAATTATAGGGTATGGAAGATGTTAGAATCAATGATAGTCCCAAAGACACTAAGAGGGGGGGTGGATCAATGTCTAACCGGTTCCCAAAATATTTATGCTTATTTAAAACTTTACATCTCAAAATAGTATACCGATAAATAAGAATTAATGTAGCAAATAAGAATAACAGAGACAACATAGAGAACACACAATAACACAAGGTGTTTAATGAGGAAACCCAATGTGGTAAAAACCTTAGTGGGATTTGTGACCCACAATATTCACTCACTGGCCAATGAATAAATATTACTTACATGAGGGGCCTACACATGCAGGAAGGCTAGCAGCCTAGAGCTACAAAATAGAAGTCTCACTGGCTTACAAAATGGATAATTAAATCGAATACAATGTATTGCTCAAATCAGCATCAACTATGTCAGGTTCAGTGCCAGTTTAAGCTCAGTCTATAACCAAAACCTTGTTAACCTTATACAAAATTCTTTTATCAATTTCACATCATATCATTCCTCTTTTATTACACACATCACTTCACAAAATGATCTACAAGACTTCATACATATATGAGTCTTTTACAATATACCAAGTCGGCTTACAAAAAGATAGTTATATTACAATAAAAGATATTTCCATGTTGGCTTGAGTCCCGATATATTGTTTGCAATGTAATCTGAGTGTTGGTGTAAGTGTCTGCCATTGTCGATGCTTGCCAGTGTATGTAGAAATCTTAATGTCGGTGAATGTCAGTTGATTGCCTATCAGTTTGTCAATCAGTTTGCCATCAATGACAACACAACCATTCATGAACCATTCTCATAAGAGTGTAGAATGCCAATAATCTCCCCCTTTGGCATTGATGGTAACACTCATGAGAAAAATAAAAAACTATTATTCAAAATTTGATATCCAAAAAGATGTGCTCGCCCTGAGAAAATGATCTCCTCTGAATAAGCCTTTTTCTCCTCCACTACTCCCTCTTTGACATCAATGACAAAGGTTGTCAAAAATATTCAAATGAGTGTAAGAATCTCACCTCAAGTTCTATAACCAGTTGGTTACGATCTGAAAAATATTTGCCAAAATTAAGTTCAGACTCTGCATAAACCTTTTGCTATCATTCAAATTTTCCTGAGTTTGTTGGATTGAGCTGGTGAGATAGTGCACATGTGTTCTTCCAGTGATCACTCTCCTTGAAGTAATGCCTTGGAGATTTCAATTCTCAAAGAGATAAGATTGTCTAACTTAGGACCAAGTTTATCTTTAAGTTCCTGGGCATTTGAGCTTATCATTGCCTTCTCTTTCTCAAGTTTCTCTAATTTCTCCTTAAAACCTACTATTTCCTGCTCAATAACTGATATATGTCAAGATGAACCAATTATATTATTAATTATGTCATCAATTTGTTTTTGTGTTATACTGATCTTCTTATTTATGTCCTCTGTCAAAAGGTGAGGTTTGCATGCTTCCGTATATAGTTCCTTGTACTCCAAAATTGTAGAGTTAAGTACCGGTAATAATGTATTCAAGTGATATGTACACTTCTTTATAGTGTCTTCAAAGAATTTGTTTTTCTCTTTTTCAACTCTCTCCTTAAATTGTGTCCTCATTCACCTTGTCAATAGATATTATGTTATCAACAGTAAATTTGGACAATGTGTCCAATTTACCTAGAAAATCTTTAATATGATCTATATTACAATTTGGTGCAATCAACTTAAGAACTGGTAAAGTGTTATTAATTGCCTTATAGGCCAATGCATTGCAATCCGTTATCTTCTTGATTGAATCCAAAAGTACCTCTGTAACATTAGTAGGTCTGAATTCACCTGTAGATGTGCCAGATATCTGACCAGTTATCTTTATTACCTCTTTGCTTCCATCAGGTGTATCCATTTTTCTTGTATTTTCCTCCGGTGGATCAGTCTGGGTTTGCATCTCAACTTGCAAAGGTTTCTCAGATTATTTTAATGTCTCTGTGATTGTCGGTTTCACTATTTCTATGTGTAACTATGCCTTAGTTTGTTTCTCTAAGAGTTCAAGTGTCGGTATCTTAGTCTCTGGTGGCCCTGTGCAAGTACTTTTAACTTTAGTAGGTTTTTTAGTCTCTGATGGTTGCTCTATTTGGGTTGGGATCTCTGCTTCCTGAGAGTCAACTGTTTGTGCTAGTTCCTCTAAAACATTTTCATTATCAACAATGTCTACTTTAACCTCTAAATTAGCTTTATCCACAACAATGTTTACCTCTTGAGTATCCACATTCATGGTAAAGAGTATCTCTGATTCAGGATTAGTATCATCATGTGTAATGCCTTCAGTGTTAATAACCAATGGATCTTCTGAGTGTACCAGTGCAGTATCCAAAGGTGGTGGTGGTAGATTGTCAATAATCTTAATATTTGGAAATCCACCAATTTTTCTTTTGCCCTTGTCCTTATCTTTCTAATATACTTTGAATGTCTTTTTAGGTCTGTTCATTTCCTCTTGTTTTTCTTTCTCCACAAAAAATATATCCCAATTATCTGCAATCTCTTTCACTCTTCCTGCCATCAAGCTCACTTGTCGGTGCCCACTGACAAAAATGGAACGGTTTGGTTCAGATATCAATTCATCAATTTCTTCTCTTGAATTAACAAGATGTATAGCTAGAAGTTTTTTAATTTTCAGTTTCTTATCCAGCTCCATTACTACTATCCTTTTTGCTTCCAATCTTCTATAAAGTTTATTCAGTAAATCATCCACAACTTCAATCAGAACCTTCTTATATATGTCCAAGTGTTAATGCTATTCTCAATACTCTCCCTGTCAGAGTCATTAAATGTATTATACAATTTATGCACATTAGCCAAATTACCATCTTTAATTATTTCATTCAACAAATCATTCAAAGAAGGGGTAACCGGTTGCTGTTTCTTCTTTGGTGTTAGCTTCTTGGGCTATCCCCTTATTGCCTGTTATTTCTTTCTCAAGGTCCTTATTCTCTTAGGTAAAGGAGAGGGTACCGGTGAAGGTTTTCTCTTCCTTCTTTCAACTCTTTTAAATTCTGCTGCCTTATCACTATCGATTCTAGAAGATGTCCTAACCAGTGACACATTTGCTTCCAGTTGTAATCCTTCAAGCTCGCTAGCTTTTATACCACTTAAGTTCATGAAATTTTATTTTAACTCACTTACCTTCTTAGAAGCATCTCTTATGCATTTTTCTCTCTTCTTTCTTTTCTTCAACAGATTTACATCACTCTCAATGGTCCCAACAATACGAAAGACTTTTTCTGATGGTTCTCTCAGTGCATCTAGTAAAGCTTTAGCATATGTCTCCAGAATAGTAAGATCTACTTCATATCCCATCTTGGTGACCCAAATAGTCCTAGGGAGTACTGCCTCCATCCATGTCTCATCTCTTTTGATAACAAAACAAATTTCTTTGTCATATTTATTTACTATACTCTGTGGTAACCTTTCTCTAGCTCTCATCTTAGCTTTGAAAGTCTTGAAATACTTAGAAATGTTATTCTCACAGTCTGATCCCATACCAGTGAAATCTTCTGGAATTTTCTTACTTATCGGGATGTCATATGAAAACTTGTGACCAATACCAGGTATTTCCTTAACAAAGTATAGCATCAAACATACCAACAGATTTCCACAACGGAATGTGCCTTTCTTGTCTCCTTTAATCTTTTTCAAGTTATCAATAAGTTCATCTTGTAACCATTCACAAATATCAATCATTGCATCGTTGTTTACCATCTCATAAGCACTGTGTATACAGAGACTAAAAACAAAATTTAGCCTATTTGCATGAGTTGTCTTATATCCTAGCACCATACTTACAAATATCACATTTACATCCTTAATATCATTTAGTCTAAGTGATCTACTGTCGGATGTTGCTCTGGTTAAGCTTATCACCATTTTGTTGGGAATCTTCTTTGTCTTATCAAGTCTACTACTAGATGAGGGTAAACATGTAACTACCCTAATTGCTTCTTTGGTAATTTTGCAAATTGATTCCAGCCATATGAACTCTCCATGAACTGTACTTAACACAAATTTGATGACCTCCTTAGGAAATACATGGATGTTAAAAATATCAACAAAACCTAAGGTTTCCACAATATTGTGATCCAGTTTAATAACTCATTTCTCATCAGTTATAACCTCATCATAAACTTTCTTCAAGTCCTCAGATCCTGGATCATCTATATTGCAATGTATGTAAATCCTAGGGTCTTCGGCAAATTCTACACCTTTAGGAATTTTTGAAAATGCCCTGACAGAGTCATCTTGTTTAGAAATTTGGGAATTATCTTAAACATGGGCCTAAGTCTCTTAATGTTCTCGAAAATGGTAGGGTTTGCAATAAACTCGGGAATAGAAGAAGAGGCCATTGAAAAATACCTTTTACTGCCTGAAAATATTCTGAATATCTGAAGAAATCACTTCACACCTTCGCCTATAATTCCTTCGCTCTGTTTTTGCACTCTCTGATAATTTGAATGTTTGGTGGGTCAAAAATGAGGGAAATCCGATGATTTATAATGACAAATCTTCCACCAATCACATTAAATGCTCACTGGTTAAGTGAAAACTTAACACATCTATCGGTAAAGAAGAAATCTATCTTCTCACCATCAACCGAGGGTAATCTGCATGATTTTCAACTTGTTGCAATACCCCCAAAGGGTTACTTCTCAGTTGGATGAAGAATCTCCTACTGGTGGAGAATTAATCTATTCTAGTGGTGCAAAGATAATTTCATCAGTTCTCTGATCTCTTTTCTTAATCCATTGTTTTGAAAATTCTTGCTTTACTTCATCTACCTTTTCTTTCCCTTTCAAACTAGATCCTTTATTGTTATCCGGTGAAGTCTTGCTTCTATGAAATTTTGCAATATGTCCAATCTTGTTACAAGCATAACAAGTCACATTATTCCTCTGAATAGCCTTTCCATATCCTATGCTGATTTGTGTTCTGCATTGATTAGATAAGTGCCCAAATCTTCCACAGAACATAGCATTTCACATTCATTCTGCAATTTTCTGAATTATGACCAATTTTGTTGCATTTGGAGCATTGACTGATGGGTGTATTAATATTCTGATTATTTCTATGTCTACACTGATTTTCTCTATGACCATACTTGTTACAGTTAAAGCATTTCCCACTAAACTTATAACCATTCGGTGGCTTACAGGTTTATTGTGATCATGATTATTTGCAGTAACGAAACTTTCTCCAATCTCAAATCCAAGTCCATTAGTATCTCTATTAGGCTTCTGACTTTTCAGCATGTCATCAAGCTCCTCTAAACTTTTCTTGAATTTGTCTTTGTGTTTGTTTGCAGTAGCCAACTCATTTTCTAGAATTCCCATTTGTCTCATAAGCTCAGTTTTATCATGTTGCAAGTGAATCAGATCTGTCTTCAACATATCATTTTCATGACTAAGTCTTAGATTCTCATTTACAACATCATTAAGTCTCCTAGTCAAGTCTTCTTCATTCTTTTTCCTGTCTTCAATATGTTTACATAACCTCATAGTCATATCTTGCATTTCATTCTTCATATTATTGCTTTCTTATCTAAACTTGTTTGTAAGTTCTCTAAGAGTTTCTTTTTCATCATCATCTTTCTGCATCTTCTCATGAAGTTCTTTTCTTTTATTTTATTCTATAGTAAAGTTCTCCTGAAGTCCTTTAATGAATTCCTATGCAGTCCTTAGATCATCTTCAAGTTTGATATTCTTCAATTTCTCTGCATCAAAATATTCAAGAGCTCCTTCCAATTGTTTTCTTAAGTTCTCCATTCGTACCAATGTCAGAATCTTCCTCAAGCTGTTAGGATTTTCAAATAGAGGACCAGGATCTGATACCAATTGTTATAATCAATGACAGTCCCAAAGACACCAAGAGGGGGGGTGAGTCAATGTCTAACTGGTTCCCAAAATATTTATACTTATTGAAAACTTTGCATCTCAAAATAGTGTACCGATAAATAAGAATTAATGCAACAAATAAGAATAACAAAGACAACATAGAAAACACACCATAACACAAGATATTTAATGAGGAAACCTAGTGTGGGAAAAACCTCGGTGGGATTTTTAACCCACAATATTCACTCATTGGCCAATAAATAAATATCACTTACATAAGGGGCCTACACATGCAGGAAGGCTAGTAGCCTAGAGCTCACTGCTCAACTACAAAATAGAAGTCTCACTGACTTACAAAATGGATAACTAAATCCAATACAATGTACTCCTCAAATTAGCATTAACTATGCTAGGTTCAGTACCGGTTTAAGTTCAGTCTATAACCAAAACCTTGTTGTCCTTATACAAAATTCTTTTATCAATTTTGCATCATATCATTCGTCTTTTATTAAACACATCACTTCACAAAATGACCTACAAGAATTCATACATATATGAGTCTTTTACAATATACCAAGTCGGCTTACAAAAAGATAACTATATTACAATAAAAGATATTTCCATGCCGGCTTGAGTGTTGATATACTATTGCCGATGTAATCTGAGTGTCGGTGTAAGTGTTCGTTGGTGTCGGTGCTTGCCAGTGTATGTAGAAATATTAATGTTGATGAATCCTAGTCAGTTGCCTATCAGTTTGTCAATCAGTTTTCCATCAATGACAACACAACCATTCATAAACCATTCTCATAAGAGTGTAGAATTCCAACATAAGATTTGGATCGAAACTCATTGGAGATGTATTGGGAAAGAGATTTGGGAGGTAACAAAGAAAAGCTATACTCCTCATAATCTGGCATCTAGCAATCCTCCTTCGGCAACCTTCGATAAGGACATTGAGAATAGTTGTAGAGCTAGAGAATCACTTTTAAGTGCATTTTCTGATCAACAAATTATGGAATTAACTAACCAATCATCTGCAAAGGCTATATGGGATAAGTTAGAGGCTCCAATTGAAGGTGACCCTACTGTTAAAATTGCTAAACTTGATGGTTACCTGGTAAGGTATGAGAATATAAAAATGGAAGAAGATGAAAGGATTAGTTCTTTTATGGAAAGAGTTAATGAAATCATTATGAAGGAAAATCACCTTTTAAATGTTTTGAATGTAATAAGATAGGTCATTTTCCATCTAGATGTCCTAAAAGGAATTCAAGATTTGAAGAGAAAGCTAGAAGATATTTTAGGCCTAACTATGATTATCAGAACAAGCCTAAGTACAGGAGAAACAAAGACAAATCATGTTACTATGTGGATGAGGAAGGTGTGACTGATTCTGATGATGAACCGACACAAGATTCAGCTAGTGGATCCAACAATGGTAAGGAATGGATATTTTTGGCTATCAAGGAAGATGCTCTGACACCTGTTGTTCAAAATTAGGAAAAGGCCGTTGCTGCTAAAATTGAAGACAAGGATGAATGGGTGATATACAGTGGATGTTCACATCATATGACTGGAGATAAAAGGAAGTTTATATCTTTGCAAGAATTTGATAGTGGACTAGTTAGATTTGGACATGACAAAGCATGTATGATCAGAGGAAGAGGAACTATATCATTGGATGGTACGCATAACACTGATAATGTTTATTATGTTGAAGGTTTAAGGCATAATCTTTTGAGTGTAGGACAGTTGGTGGATAAGGGATTTCAATTATAGTTCAAGGATGGAAAATGCAAAATCATTAAACAGATCTGGATTGGAGATTGCAATTGGTACACAGACTAAAGGTAAAATCTTTCATTTGAGCTCAGGTGAGAAGTAATGTTTGATTGCACAAGTTGATGAGAGTTGGTTATGGCATAAGAAGTTGTGTCATATGAACTTTGATTGCATTGGAAAGATCAATTCAGCTAAGGCTGTTAGAGATATACCTAAGATTATGAAGCCCTATAATCCGATATGTAAGGAATGTCAAATGGGAAAGCAAGTCAGAACTTCTTTTAAGAGTATACAAGACAAATCTAATTATATTCTTGGTCTTATTCATATTTATTTGTGTGGTCCTACTAGAATAAAGAGTTTTTAGGGTGATAGCTATTTCATGCTAATCATTGATGATTATTCTAGAATGATGTGGGTTACTTTTCTAAAGGATAAATCTGAAGCTTCTGAAAAGTTTAAGATCTTTAAAGCTAAAGTTGAGATAAAGACAATGTTGAATATTAAATGCTTAAGGTCAGATCAGGGTGGTGAATTCACATCCGATGAATTTAACACTTATTGTGAGAAGCATGGGATAAGGAGACAATTGTTTGCTCCTCAGAAACCTCAACAGAATGGAGTTGTGGAAAGAAAGAACAAAACTATCTTGGATGTAGCCAGAAATATGATGATGTAAGCTAATTTGCCTCATATTTATTGGAGAGAAGTCATGAGAACGATGATATACACATTTAATAGAGTTCATATCAAAGGAGACACCGGTAAGACACCTTATGAGTTATGGTTTGGTCATACACCTACAATTAAGTATTTCATAATCTTTGGTAGTAAATACTATATTAAATGAGATGATTCCATTGGAAAGTTTGATCCTATATGTGATGAAGGGATATTTCTTGGTTATTCTAATGAAAGCAAAGCATATAGATGTTATAACAAAAGATTGCAGAGAATTGTGGAAAGTGCTAATGTCAAGGTGAATGAGTTGTACAAAGGTCAAATCAGAACTTATGAGAGAGAACCGCAAGTTGAGATGATCATAACTAAACTGGTAGCACCTATACTGGGTATATGCACGAAGTTGTGGTACCAAAAAGGTGCCACACTTAAAAAAAAAATTAAAAAGCGCATAAGGCGCATGCACTATAGGGCGTGCGCCCTATAGGCTTGGTGTGCCAAGCCTTAGGCTTGGCACACCAAGCCTATAGGGTGTGTGTCCTAAAGTACACACTCCTTATAAGGCGTGTGCCTTATGTGCATTGTAAACTTCAAAAAAACCCTGCTTCGCATTTTGGGTGCATTCTACATTCCAAACTCGCATTTTGGCATTTTTGGGTGCCATTTTCTTGCGCTCGCCCTTTGTAAAATCTTGAAATTGGGCACTAAGTTGTCCATCTCTCATCAAAATGCCACCATGCCATCGAAGAGCTCAAAGAGGTATGTATTTTTATTTCCTTATTGTCATTTTTTTTATTAATTTGAAGATTAAACTAGGTTTATTGATTTAAATTTATTTTCATTATCAGGAAATGAGATTAGACAAGAAAATGTTGAAAACACTCAATCACCTCCTCGTGAAGACCATATTGAAGAAGAAGCACATCAATCAGCTCCTCATGAAGACCATATTGAAGAAGAAGCACATCAAGAACCTCCTACAATCCCTAGACATCCCATAGGTACACAAGAAAACCTATTAGGTCAAATAGAAAATAGCCAAAAAGAGCTTGAAGGTTTAATCACAAGGCTAAAAGATCCCACTGGAACAAACTCCCATAGGAAAAACCTTGCCAGTTCTTTGCAATCTATTGTATCTCACATACAATCTATGAGTGGACAAATAAATTTTTGGTCCCGTAAGAAGGAAGAACAAAAGCAATTTTATGCTAACAAACTATCATATGCGGCAGTGAAGAAAAAGAAAATTAATAAATTTGACTTCTGTGCTCTTTTTACGGACCCCTGAATGAATCAACCTTTACACCCTGGATGTAGGAGATTCCCTATTCATTGGTGTCATCATGAAGGGATTAAGAATAGTTTTTGGGATAGGTGGTGGATGGTATTTGATCAGCCCCCATGCAATAATCATGAGGTACACCAATACTTTTTGAGATAACTGTACTGTGAGTTTGTCCTTAATGAGATCCCAAACTATTTTGATTTTCTAGATTTCCAAGGTAGAGGTGGGGGTTCCTCGCATGATAGAGAGGGTGCACAGCGTGATCCAAATCTCCCACCAAGACCCTTGGCCAGACCTATGGTGGAGCATGTTATTATTCCTTCCATTGTGAAGGAGAGTATTGAGGTCGAAACTCTAGACTCGATTACCTCACTCCCTTAGACCCTTATACAGTATGCTAGGCCTCTAGTAGAGGGTGATGCGAGTGATGATGTTGATTCTTCTAGGCATTGAGTTCCAGCTCATTTTTGTCGATCTTGTGGTTCTCTTTTCACTTATGATCCTAATAGTTCTGAGAATGCACGTGCATGAGTGGAGTTTGCTATAGAGAACATTGTCATGATAGAATCCTTGCTGAACGAAACATTTGGCATTGATACCCAGGTGAATTTCATTACAAGTTCATTTCATTCTTTTTATTCAATCTTATATGTAGATTTGAGAATACATCTAAATTAGTAAATTATTATGATAAAAAATCAGGGTCAAAGTGTTCACAATACTAGCAACATTCTTGCAGCACCCTTTTTCACTACTTCTTCGACTCCACAGGTATACAATGAGTGAAAAAATATAATTATTATATGTAGATAGTTGAACCTTATGTGAATGATTTTCTAATTACTCATTTTGGATGTGAAATAGTTTGATGCTAGAGCTTCAACATCAACACCTCGTAGTGTATTTCATCGACAATCTTTCACCCAGGTAAACAATTTATCTTTAATGTTGTTATTAAATAATATAGATAGTTTTGGTGATTAATCAATATACTTTGTTTAATTTTTAGATGTTGACATCAGAGACTCCTGCTACTGTCCATGCGTCAATGGAGTGTGGTGCTGCTGCAGTAGTAGCAAGTTCAACTACTTTAACAGAAGTATGAGACATATTTGTAAATTTAGTAAATTTAGCATTACATTTGTTATCTTAATAATATGTTATTGAAAATTTTAACGACACTTGTAGTCAGTTTAATTTATATTGTGATGCTTACAAGAGGGGCTTGTCACTCTAGATCATGAATGTGCACGTGTTGTGGATGAACATCATGATTATTTGTATGCGGTAAGTGACTATTCTATTATATGTCATTCTAAAATTCAATTTTTGTATATGCTAACATCATTCTTTTCATTGTAGTTACAAAAATGTCTGGAGAGGAGGTCGAGTGGACGTACTCGAAAGAAACCTACATCATATACATCTCCATCCCCTTGACAGGAAAAGATATCTCATGATCTATTTCCTTCCCCTAGAGGGAAATGAATAGAATAGGGTCCTATGTTGTATGCCTATATGGCAATTTTGAACATATGTTTTGTATTACGAATATGTGACATTCTATCACCATATGGCTTTTGGCAAGCTCCTATTTGACTTTATTGGATACCATGTTGTATGCCTATATGGAAAATTTGAACATATGTTTTGTATTATGAATATGTGACATTCTATGTCCATATGGCTTTTGGCAAGCCCCTATTTGAATTTATTGGATATCATGTTGTATGCCTTTATAGCAATTTTGAACATATGTTTTATTTTATGAATATGTGAAATTCTAAGTCCATATGGCTTTTGGCAAGCCTATTTGTTTGTATTGGATATATTTGATAGTTTTAATGGTATACAATGTTGCATGGATTTGTAGCTTTTTGGTTAATGCAAATCATTTATCATGGTTATCCATAATTGCAGTACAAATGATTAGATGAATAATTGCACAAAGTTTATTGTTACTTAAGCTTTGAACCTAAATATGTGTTTGTAATCCAAGACACCAGCCACCCCAACACGTATGAGCTGATGGTTTGGTGCTGCAATACAACCTCGCAGGATCAGACGGATCGTTCTTATGATTAACGGGCGCTAAGAAATGCGATGCCAAATATTGACAACTTTGAGCAATTTGAGCACTTGGGTGATTTTGCTGCTAGGGTGTGGTCCGCAATGATCAGGCGAGTTGGAGAGAAAAAAGAAGGCATTCCTAGCATAAACCTGGCCACCCCGACATGTATGAGCTGACGGTTCGGTGTCGTGATGAGTGGATGGAAAGATGGGGCATTGTGCAACTTTTCACTGAACTCATCTGATGCTTTTTGATGCAACCGAGAAAGAGTCACCCCAAGCAACTGGATCTGAGTCTACCAAAACCAAAGAGAGGAGTTTTTAGAGTTCCATAACATGACCCTGTAGGATCAGACGGATCATTCTTATGATTAACGGGCGCCAAGAAACGCGATGCCGAATATTGACAACTTTGAACAATTTGAGCAATTGGGCGATTTCACTGCTAGGGTGTGTCCCACAATGATCAAGTGAGTTGGAGAGAAAAAAGAAGGCATTCCTAGTGTAAAATCGGCCACCCCAATGAGTACGAGCTGACGGTTTCGTGCCACGATGAGTAGATTGAAAGATGGGGCATTGTGCAACTTTTCATTGAACTCATCTGACGCTTTTTGTTGCAACCGAGAAAGAGTCGCCATGAGCAACTGGATCTGAGTCTACCGAAACCAAGAGAGGCTTTTTTAGAGTGCCATAACATGACCTCGCAAGATCAAATAGATCATTCTTATGATTAACGGGTACCAAGAAACACGATGTCGAATATTGACAACTTTGAGTAATTTGAGCACTTGGGCGATTTCGCTGCTAGGGTGTGTCCTGCAATGATCGAGCAAGTTGGAGAGAAAAAAGAAGGCATTCCTAGTGTAAACTCAACCACCCCGACATGTACAAGCTAACGGTTCGGTGTCGCGACGAGCGGATTGAAAGATGGGGCATTGTACAACTTTTCATTGAACTCATCTAATGCTTTTTGTCGCAACCGAGAAAGAGTCGCCACAAGCAACCGGATCTGAGTCTACTGAAACTGAGAGAATATTTTTTAGAGTGCCATAACATGACCCCACAGGATTAGACAGATCATTCTTATGATTAATGGGCATCGAGAAATGTGATGCCGAATATTGACAACTTTGAGCAATTTGAGCAATTAAGTGATTTTGCTGCTAGAGTGTGTCCTGCAATGATCAAGGGAGTTGGAGAGAAAAAAGAAGGCATTTGTAGTGCAAACCTGGCCACCCAGATGTGTACGAGCTAACGATTCAGTGCCGCGATGAGCGGAGTGAAAGATGGGGCATTGTGCAACTTGTCATTGAACTCATTTGACGCTTTTTGTCGCAACCGAGAAAGAGTCGCCACGAGCAACTGGATCCGAGTCTACCGAAACTAAGAGAGGCTATTTTAGAGTGTCATAATACAACCCTACAAGATTAGACAGATCATTCTTATGATTAACAGGCGCTGAGAAACGCGATGCCGAATATTGATAACTTTAAACAATTTGAGCAATTGGGCGATTTCGCTGCTAGGGTGTGTCCCACAACGATCGAACGAGTTGGAGAGAAAAAAGAAGGCATTCCTAGTGTAAACCTAGCCACCCCAATGCGTACGAGCTGACAGTTTAGTGTCGCGACGAGCGGATTGAAAGATGGGGCATTGTGCAACTTTTCATTGAACTCATCTGACACTTTTTGTCGCAACCGAGAAAGAGTCGCCACGAGCAACTAGATCCGAGTCTACCAAAATTGAGAGAGGATTTTTTAGAGTGCCATAACATGACCCCACAGGATTAGACGGATCATTCGTATGATTAACTGGCATTGAGAAACGTGATGCCAAATATTGATAACTTTGAGCAATTTGAGCACTTGGGCGATTTCACTACTAGGGTGTGTCCTGCAATGATCAGGTGAGTTGGAGAGAAAAAAGAAGGCATTCCTAGTGTAAACCCAGCCACTCCAACACATATGAGCTGATGGTTTAGTGCCGCGATGAGCGGATTGAAAGATGGGGCATTGTGCAACTTTTCATTGAACACATCTGACGCTTTTTGTCACAGTTGAGAAAGAGTCACCACGAGCAATTGGCTCCGAGTCTACCAAAATCGAGAGAGATTTTTTTAGAGTGCCATAACACTCTGCAAGATTAGATGGATTGTTCTTATGAGTAATGGGCACTAAGAAACACGATGCCAAATATTGACAACTTTGAGCAATTTGAGCACTTGGGCGATTTCGCTGCTAGGGTGTGTCCCGCAACGATTGGGCAAGTTGGAGTGCAAAAAGAAGGCATTCCTAGTGTAAACCCAATGACCCCAATGCATACGAGTTGACGGTTTGGTGCCACGATGAGAGGATTGAAAGATGGGGCATTATGCAACTGACGCTTTTTGTCGCAACAGAGAAAGAGTCACCACGAGCAACTGGATCCGATTCTACCGAAACCAAGAGAGGTTTTTTTTGAGTGCCATAACATGACCCCGTAGGATCAGATGGATCATTCTTATGATTAACAGGCGTCGAGAAATGCGATGCCAAATATTGACAACTTTGAGCAATTTGAGCACTTGGGCGATTTCGCTGCTAGGGTGTGTCCCACAATGATCGGGTGAGTTAGAGAGCAAAAAGAAGGCATTCCTAGCATAAAACTAACCACCCCAATGTGTACAAGCTGACGGTTTGGTGCCGTGACAAGCGGATTGAAAGCTGGGGCATTGTGCAACTTTTCATTGAACTCATCTAACGCTTTTTGTCGCAACCGAGAAAGAGTCGCCATGAGCAACTGGATCCGAGTGTACCAAAACTGAAAGAGGCTTTTTTAGAGTGCCATAACACAACCCCGCAGGATTAGACAGATCATTCTTACATGTCACTAACATCAAGAAAAACCATGCCGAATTTTGACAAATTTTCACACTTTGAGTGATTGACAACAAATGAGCATTTTTTACATCTTTTACCATATTAGCAGGGTATACTTCACAAAATGATCCCATGTGATCTCTAATGGTCCAAAATCACATTATTTACATAAAATCACACAAAACAAGACAAAAACATAATTTTTTATATTACAATGCCTCGAGTAGTTAAAAATACAAGTCATGTACATATATCCAAATAAGATTGATATTACAATTTTTTACATTTACATTTAATCCAATGAACCATTTGGATCTGCTTTACTCTTTATCATGTCTAGTATGGTCTCATGGTTAGACTCAGGAACCTTCCATAGGTTCTTGTTTAGTGGTGTACCTCCATATTTGATCAAATGAACATTTGAAGCTAAAACAAGGTTAGAATAATGAAGAATCTTCCTATGTATCTTGAAGTCCTCGAACAACCACAAGTTAGACTTCTTCACTGGGTACCTTCTAAGCCATTTACTAGTAACAACTACTGATCCTATGGGGTACTCAATATTTTCTCCATCTACCACAGGGTGATCCAATTTCTTTTTTGTGTCCACTCAATGACACAGGTAATAATTTGTTCCTTCTTCATTGTCTTCAGCTACAATTACTGCATAAACATGTCCTGCAATGATAAAGTGAGAAGAATTTAGCAAACAAGTAAGGTAAAATATTAAAATACAAAAAATTGCATGTGGATAATTTACCTGGTTGGACTATATCTGACACATGGTCAAAGTCAATTAATTCTTCCATCTGTGTGATTTGTAGTGCACTCGGAGGTCGGTATGTCTCAAGTGGGATTAGAGGTCTCATACACCATTCGTCCACCCACTCCTTTGACTCACAATCATTATAGGCACCATCTCTACATGAAGAACAATAACATTCCATCCACCATGTATGGATAGTCCATGAACCTGCATTAGAGCTTTTGAAAGAGTGTAGCTCACTCGATCCTGTCAATGTACAACAATCTTCTAATTTTGCAATGTTAGTATCATCTACCAACCAAAAAAATCTATGAACTGAAGACTTACCTTGATTACTTGGACCAATTGTACCATTGCACCATTGAACAATTGATTTTGCATCTTTCAAGTTTGCATTCCTTTTGTACTTTAACTCTTCTCATGCTAAAGCTCTTTTAATACATGCTCCTGCACCATCATTCTTCCCTTTTCCATGCCCAGCCTCAGAGAAATTCCACATATGTTGAATAGTAGTCAACTTATACATCCTAATCAACCAATAAAACATCCGAGAGTTCTTAAATTGTGATGTACAATTATCTAACCATATGATATGTTAACGGAATGATATGCCTCAACTAGCCAAATCATCGTAGAATATCTAAAAACAACCTTGCACAAACTCTGTAAAGTGTGAGTGATCATCACTGATGTAAAAATGATACTCCCTCAATATCTTCCTATCCTCTTCCATACTATCATGTGCATGAATGAATGCTATATGCACAAATATGGCAACTTGTGTAGAGTTGTAATATTGTGATTGCACCTCGTTCTGTGGTTGTAGTGTGTAGTTCTCTGCAAAGTCAACAATTGAAACAATTGTGTGAAGTGGAAATGTGTCCTTGCATAGCTTAAATTGTGAGTCCAACCAACGAGCTCGATGGTTATGCCTTGCATACTCATACACTATATTCTCATGAAAGATGCCCATAAATGGATACACTAAAATCTTCTCACTAACCAATTCACACCTTTTTGCTTCTTTTCCATCTTTTAGTATGTAGGCCACTATCTTGTATTTTCCAAATTCTACTAATTCATTACCAATTTCTTGTCCAATATCCATATGTTGACAAATTTGTAAATGTCGCAATCCACCACAATCAACACATGTGCCATCCAAGCAACACTTATTGTAATATACTTGACCATCTACTCTTTCACATAAGATGCTAGATATGAATTCCCTTGAAGATGTCGATGGAGCATTTATGTTGCATTCTTGCAAAACATTATTAGCATGCAAATCTATACATATGCATTGATAGACATCATAATGGTTAGAAAATTCAATATGTACTCTACAACAATAAGTTGTGCGTGTGTGATTTATTTTGACATAAAAAGGCTTTACCATTTCAAAGAATCTTTGACTAATTTTTATTTGAGGATACATATGTTGAAACTTGGCAAAAAATTGTGTTTGAGTCATATCCAAAAAATGTTTCGGATGTGGATCACGGATTTTACTACCAATCCTCCTTCTTACAACATCTCTTTGATTTGGAGAGACCCTTGTGTTATTTTCCAAAAATATTCAATTAGGGATCTCAAGGCTTCAACAATTGCTTTATCTTTCCGTGGTAATCTACCGGAAAATGTCCATAACTCATTGTTATATGGATCCTCCACTCTTTGTTGCCTTCCTAAAGCTCTCATTAGAGTTTGTCTACTTATCTTAAATTGCTTACTTGTCTTTCTAAGGAGGCGAGCTTTCTTAGTTTGAGTGCTTAAAATTGTTGATGTAATGACACATCATGTGGCATTACTATCTTTTGTGCATTAGTTAGAACCAACAATATCATATGCATTCATCAGATTCTTCACAATAGATTTGTTGCTTGATTCAATTGATGTTCTTAGCCCAAGAATCTTCATTATAGGCCTAAATTTCAGATTTCTCATCATTTCAACAAATATTTGACATCTTCCTGTCTCATTTAAAGGCTCAAAAAATATGTTCCATATCCGGTTAGCATGTCTTTGACAAGTACGCTTTAGAATCTTGTCAACCATTGGTTTCAAAACATTAGCATCAATATCAATCAAATACTTAGTCTTTCTATGCAAAACTCTAGGAGGTGTTCTAAAACTTTTAGTTACCTCAAGATTAGGAATGTCAACAACATTAGGGACAGGTGGCATACCTTCAACCGGAGATGAAAATAATAACATACCTTGAAATTGAGGTGTACAAGATGGTGTAGCTCCAATACTTGATGTCAGTCGTGAAGTACTTGCAACGTCAAATGTCATAGAGGGAGTGCATTCAATATGAGATGTTGTAGACACCAAAGGGGTGCCAATAAGAGATGGTGTGCCTTCATCTTGAGATGTAAGAGATGGGGTGCCTTCAACTTGAATTGTGGTAGACATGCTCTCAACCTCGGGATTCAATTGTCTCATTGTACGAAGGTTTTGCATTCATTTCCTTTGTGTGGCCAATTTCGTCTCTCTTAGATTGGATGGATATTTCATGTTCCTCTTCAATTGGCACCTCTTCTTCTATGGTATTCAATTTCCTTTGTTCACGAAGTTGCTTCATTCCTTCTCCTTTTTTTGCATTCTTAGCTTCGTGCTCTTCCAGTGTTACATTTTTTGGTCATTTCCTCAGCACGATGATGATTTATACATGTACATGCACATAAAAGAGAATAAAGTAAAATTATGCATCTATGATTGTCCTAATTATGCATCTATAACTGTCCTAATTATGCATATGTTAAAATGGATATATGAAATTGAAATTATTTCATGTATTCCTTTTCTAAATTATCCATATCTTAAAAAGGATGTATGAAATTGCAAATTTTGTTTTAAACCACTAAACAAATAATTTTCTTATGCAACTTCCTTCAAATGCATTGTTAAATCTAATGTAAATCTAATAGGATTATAATCAATTTTGACTCGCATTTTTATTCTAATGTTTAAACAATATAATGCTTAATAAGTATTTGAATTATAAAAACAAGAAAATATTACCTCAATTATTCAAATTTGATAAAAAAACTATGTTCTTCCTCTTTGACGTTGCCAAATGAAAAAAAAGGTGGTGGAGAGCTAATGGAATGTATAAAATAACCTTGCATAAAGTGTCAACACCATGCAAAAAGCATTTTTTTTGTCTGATCATGTGCAGAAAGAAGACGAAATGAGAGAATGTGGGCTTGGATCACGGGTCAAGGGTCCCATATAACCATTTTTTAGTACAGCTCATTTGGCTAGCACCAAATATGGCGCTAGCCAAATGACTTCCATTGAAATTTTTTACCTTTGATAAATTTCTATTCTATACCCTATAACCTTTTTTTTTGTGCAGCTCATTTGGCTAGCACCAAATATGGCGCTAGCCAAATGACTTCCATTGAAATTTTTTAACCTTTGATAAATTTCTACTCTATACCCTATAGTTTGATAGCCACAACCATAAAAATTAAACCATATGACTCTTTAGGACATAATATAGTGTCTTAGGACACCATATGACCCCTTAGGTATTGTTATGGGTCGTATAGTGTCCTAAGGGGTCATATGGTGTCTTATGACCCCTTAGGACACCATATGACCCCTTAGGACACAATATGGTGTCATTATGGGTCGTATGGTGTCGTAAGGGGTCATATGGTGTCCTATGACCCCTTAAGACACCATATCACCCCCTAGGACACAATACGGTGTCGTTATGGGTTGTATGGTGTCCTAAGGGGTCATATGGTGTCTTATGACCCCTTAGGACACCATATGACCCCTTAGGACACAATATGGTGTCATTATGGGTTATATAGTCTCCTAAGGGGTCATATGGTGTCCTATGAACCCTTAGGACACCATATGACCCCTTAGGACACAATATGGTGTCGTTATGGGTCGTATGGACACCTAAGGGGTCATATGGTGTCTTATGGGGCCATAGGACACCGTATGACCCCTTAGGTGTTGTTATAGGTCGTATGGTTTCGTAAGGGGTCATATGGTGTCCTATGACCCCTTAGGACACCATATGACCCCCTAGGACACAATACGGTGTCGTTATGGGTCGTATGGTGTCCTAAGGGGTCATATGGTGTCCTATGACCCCTTAGGACACCATATGACCCCTTAGGACACAATATGGTGTCGTTATGGGTCGTATGGACACCCAAGGGGTCATATGGTGTCCTATGGGGCCATAGGACACCATATGACCCCTTGGGTGTCCATACGTTAGGATGGAGCCATAGGACACCATATGACCCCTTGGGTGTCCATACGACCCATAACGACACCATATTGTGTCCTAAGGGGTCATATGGTGTCCTAAGGGCTCATAGGACACCATATGACCCCTTAGGTGCCGTTATGGGTCATATGGTGTCCTAAGGGGTCATATGGTGTCTTATGACCCCTTAGGACACCATATGACACCTTAGGACACAATATGGTGTCGTTATGGGTTGTATGGTGTCCTAAGGGGTCATATGGTGTCCTATGGCCCCATAGGACACCATATGACCCCTTAGGACATAATATGGTGTCATTATGGGTCGTATGGACACCCAAGGGGTCATATGGTGTCCTATAGGACCATATAAGACACCATATGACCCCTTGGGTGTCCATACGACCCATAACAACACCATATTGTGTCCTAAGGGGTCATATGGTGTCCACATAGGACACCATATGACCCCTTGGGTGTCCATACGACCCATAATGACACCATATTGTATCCTAAGGGGTCATATGGTGTCCTATGGGGCCATAGGACACCATATGACCCCTTAGGTGTTGTTATGGGTTGTATGGTGTCGTAAGGGATCATATGATGTCCTATGACCCCTTAAGACACCATATGACCCCCTAGGACACAATACGATGTCGTTATGGGTTGTATGGTGTCCTAAGGGGTCATATCATGTCCTATGACCTCTTAGGACACCATATGACCCCTTAGGACACAATATGGTGTCGTTATGGGTCGTATAGTGTCCTAAAGGGTCATATGATGTCCTATGACCCCTTAAGACACCATATGACCCCTTAGGACATAATATGGTGTCATTATGGGTCGTATGGACAACTAAGGGGTCATATGGTGTCCTATGGGGCCATAGGATACCATATGACCCCTTAGGTGTCGTTATGGGTCGTATGGTGTTGTAAGGGGTCATACGGTTTCCTATGACCCCTTAGGACACTATATGACCCCCTTGGACACATTAGGGTGTCGTTATGGGTCGTATGGTGTCCTAAGGGGTCCTATGGTACCTTACGACCCCTTAGGACACCATATGACACCTTAGGACACAATATGGTGTCGTTATGGATTGTATGGTGTCCTAAGGGGTCATATGGTGTCCTATGACCCCTTAAGACACCATATGACCCCTTAGGACACAATATGGTGTAGCTATGGGTTGCATGGACACCTAAGGGGTCATATAGTGTCCTATGGTGCCATAGGACACCATATGACCCCTTAGGTATAGTTAAGGGTCGTATGGTATCGTAAGGGGTCATATGGTGTCCTATGACCCCTTAGGACACCATATGACCCCCTAGGACACAATACGGTGTCGTTATGGGTCGTATGCTATCCTAAGGGATCATATGGTGTCTTATGACCCCTTAGTACACCATATGACCCCTTAGGACACAATATGGTGTCGTTATGGGTTGTATGGTGTCCTAAGGGGTCATATGGTGTCCTATGACCACTGAGGACACCATATGACCCCTTAGGACAAAATATGGTGTCGTTATGGGTCATATTCACACCTATGGGGTCATATGGTGTCCTATGGTGCCATAGGACACAATATGACCCCTTAGGTGTCATTATGGGTTGTATGGTGTCGTAAGGGGTCATATGGTGTCCTCTGACCCCTCAAGACACCATATGACCCCTTAGGACACAATATGGTGTCATTATGGGTCGTATAGACACCTAAGGGGTCATATGGTGTCCTATGGGGCCATAAGACACCGTATGACCCCTTAGGTGTTGTTATGGGTTGTATGGTGTCGTAAGGGATCATATGGTGTCCTATGACCCCTTAGGACACCATATGACCCCCAAGGACATAATACAGTGTTGTTATGGGTTGTATGGTGTTCTAAGGGGTCGTATGGTGTCCTATAACCCCTTAGGACACCATATGACCCCTTAGGACATAATATGGTGTCCTTATGGATTGTATGGATACCCAAGGGGTCATATGGTGTGCTATGGGGCCATAAGACACCATATGACCCCTTGGGTGTCTATATGACCCATAACGACACCATATTATGTCCTAAGGGGTCATATGGTGTCCTAAGGGGTCATAGGACACCATATGACCCCTTAGGACACCATACGACCCATAACGACACCATATTGTGTCCTAAGGGGTCATATGGTGTCTTGAGGGGTCATAAGACACCATATGACCCCTTAGGACATGATACAACCCATAACGATACCGTATTGTGTCCTAGGGGGTCATATGGTGTCCTAAGGGGTCATAGGACACCATATGACCCCTTAGGACACAATATGACCCCTTAGGACACAATATGGTGTTGTTATGGGTCGTATGGTGTCTTAAGGGGTCATATGGTGTCCTATGACCCATTAGGACACCATATGACCCCTTAGGACACAATATGGTGTCATTATGGGTCGTATAGACACCTAAGGGGTCATATGGTGTCCTATGGGGCCATAAGACACCGTATGACCCCTTAGGTGTTGTTATGGGTTGCATGGTGTCGTAAGGGATCATATGGTGTCCTATGACCCCTTAGGACACCATATGACCCCCAAGGACATAATACAATGTTGTTATGGGTTGTATGGTGTTCTAAGGGGTCGTATGATGTCCTATAACCCCTTAGGACATCATATGACCCCTTAGGACATAATATGGTGTCCTTATGGATTGTATGGACACCCAAGGGGTCATATGGTGTGCTATGGGGCCATAAGACACCACATGACCCCTTGGGTGTCTATATGACCCATAATGACACCATATTATGTCCTAAGGGGTCAAATGGTGTCCTAAGGGGTCATAGGACACCATATGACCCCTTAGGACACCATACGACCCATAACGACACCATATTGTGTCCTAAGGGGTCATATGGTGTCTTGAGGGGTCATAAGACACCATATGACCCCTTAGGACATGATCCAACCCATAGGACACCATATGACCCCTTAGGACACAATATGACCCCTTAGGACACAATATGGTGTTGTTATGGGTCGTATGGTGTCTTAAGGGGTCATATGGTGTCCTATGACCCATTAGGACACCATATGACCCCTTAGGACATAATATGGTGTCGTTATGGGTCGTATTGACACCTAAGGGGTCATATGGTGTCCTATGGGGCCATAGGACACCATATGACCCCTCAGGTGACATTATGGGTCGTATGGTGTCTTAAGGGGTCATATGGTGTCCTATGACCCCTTAGGACACCATAGCACCCCCTAGGACACAATATGGTGTCATTATGGGTCGTATGGTGTCCTAAGGGGTCATATGGTGTCTTATGAACCCTTAGGACAGAATATGGTGTCGTTATAGGTTGTATGGTGTCCTAAGGGGTCATATGGTGTCCTCTGACCCCTTAGGACACCATATCATCCCTTAGGACACAATATGGTGTTGTTATGGGTCATATGGACACCTAAGGTGTCATATGGTGTCCTATGGGGCCATAGGACACCATATGACCTGTTAGGTGTCGGTATGAGTTGTATGGTGTTGTAAGGGGTCATATGGTGTGTTATGACCCCTTAAGACACCATATGATCCCTTAGGACACAATATGGTGTCGTTATGGGTCGTATGTTGTCATAAGGGGTCATATGGTGTCCTATGACCATTTAGGATACCATATGACCCCTTGGGACACAATATGGTGTCGTTATGGACCCCTTAGGTGTCGTTAGGGGTCATATTGTGTCCTAAGGGGTCGTATGGTGTCCTAAGGGGTCATAGGACACCATATAACCCCTTAGGACACAATATGACCCCTAACGACACCTAAGGGGTCATATGGTGTCCTATGACCCATTAAGACACCATATGGTGCCGTTATGGGTTGTATGGTGTCCTAAGGGGTCATATGGTGTCCTATGACCACTTAGGACAAAATATGGTGTCATTATGGGTCCTATGGTAACCTAAGAGGTCATATGGTGTCCTATGACCCCTTATGACACCATATGACCCCTTAGGTGTCGTTAGGGGTCATTTTGTGTCCTAAGAGGTCATATGGTGTCCTATGACCCCTTAGGACCTAGAGAGAGGAGGGATTGAGGAAAAAACTGAGGTAAAGAGGTGAGAGAGGGAATTAGATGGGTGTAAGGATGAAGAGGGAGATAGCTCGAGGGATAGGAGAATAAGGGAATTGTGAGAGCTAGAGAGGGGAGGGACAAAGAATTGTTTGTATCTATTCCACATTTGGCGCACGCCAAATAGGGAGAGTGCCAAATGTGTACATAGAAACCCCTATCTAACCTCCCCCTTCTTTATCTCCCTTCCCTCGTAGTTCCATCTCTCAATGAACTAGATCTCATATTCTCTCTCTCCCCTTACCTCTTCTTAGGCTCTTCATTCTTATAGATACATACTCTTCTTTGTCCCTCCCCTTTCTAGCTCTCATAATTCCCTTATTCTGCTATCCCTCGAGCTATCTCCCCATTCATCCTTATTTGGCGCGCACCAAATGTGGAATATGGACCATATTTGGCATGCACCAAATGGAATATCCATTCATTACATTTGGTGCACGCCAAATAGGGCGCTCGCCATATTTGGCGAGCGCCAAATGGCTCGCTTTGGGAAACACCAAACCTATGGTTTGGATTTGCCTTGAGCATCCAACCCAAAGGTTTGGATGACCATTTTAGGCTAGAGACATGTTTTTGTCAGAACATTGAAAATTTTGACATATTTTTGGTCGTGCTCTCCGTCAAGTTTGCATGTGTTTCAATGAAGCTAAAAAAAAATACCGTGGTAAACTTGAGCTCCCTCTTAGCTATCCAAAAATGTAATTTATTTCAAATTTTGATTTTGTTAAGTCTTTCATCTATAATTTATTTTGTTAGTGTGTCTGTTTTTTGTTAAAAACCAACATGCACTATTTTGGGTATAGATTTTTACACGTTCATCAGATTTTGAAAAAAATTACATTTGTAGAAACTAGACTCCATTCTACACAATTTTAAAAAAAAAAAGTTTTGATTTTTTATTTGTTTTAAATGATTTTAGGGGGGAGCACACTCAAATTTCTATTTTTTAGGATGTGTCCACTTCGAAAATTAGTAAAAAATCATATACTCATTAAAAAATTAGCTGAAAATTTTGGCATAAACTACAAAGTGTTAGCTAATTTCTCACTAAAGCGATTTTAAAAATTCAAAAAAAATGTTAACATTTTAGGGGGGCCACAATAGACGCTATGTTATGTTTTTTGCATAAAAATAGGACCACTTTTTGTGGCCCCCCTTTTTGAAGCTCTTAATCTCCACCATTTTCAAAAAAAATTAGTAGTTTAAAAAGTAGACTCGAAGCACTCTGACTCTTGTTCTTGTTGCATCTTCAAATTTGGAGTGTAACTATCTTCAATTTGTCATTGAAGTTCAAACTTTGCTGATTTCAGAAAACAAAGTGGCATCTTAAGACCCCCTTTTGGTACCACAACTTGGTGCACATACCCTACCAGAACAAAATGTTGAACCAGTTACCCCAGCAATATCAGAAAATTCAACAGTAACTAAAGATCAGAGAAGAGGAACAAAAAGTTAGAAGACTCCTAGGTATGTAAGGTTAAATCATTCAGAACATCAAATCATTGGAGACAAGAACAAAGGAGTAATGACAAGAAGAAGGTTCACAACTGATAAGGTATGTTTAATTTCTCAAGTTGAACCAGCATTAGTTATTGAAGCTTGTAAAGATGAATGTTGGATGAGAGCTATGGAAGAGGAATTAGATCAGATTGAGAAAAACAAAACATGGACTTTAGTTCCCCGACCTAAAAATAAGAATGTTATTGGAACTAAATGGGTTTTTAGGAATAAATTGAATGAGGATGGACAAGTTGTGATGAATAAGGCTAGATTGGTATGTAAAGGATATTCTTAGAAGGAAGGAATTGATTATGAATAGACTTTTGCTTTGGTAGCTAGGATTGAAGTTGTGAGATTATTTCTTGCTTATGCTGCCCATAAGAAATACAAGGTTTATCAGATGGATATTAAGTGTGCATTTTTGAATGGAGATATTGAAGAGCAAGTTTACTTTGAGCAACCTGATGGATTTTCACTTTCAGATGACAAAAACATGGTTTGCAGGTTAAGGAAAGCTTTATATGGATTGAAACATGCCCCTAGAGCTTGGTATGCTAGATTGGACAAATATCTTTTGAAGCTTGGTTTCACTAAAGTTAATGCTAACACTAACTTATATTATAAGATTACTGATGATGACATATTGATTGTGGAAGTCTTTGTTGATGATATCATATTTGGAGGTGGGGATAAGTTATGTATGGAATTCTCTGAAAATATGAAGAATGAATTTGAGATGTCTATGATTGGGGAGATGAAATTTTTCTTAGGTTTGCAGATTACTTGGAATGATAAAGGTATTTTCATCTGTCAAACTAAGTATGCTAGAGAGTTGTTGAAGAAATTTGGTATGGAAAATTCCAAACCGGTTGGTACCCCTATGGTCACAAGTGAGAAATTGACAAAGAATGATGCATCAACTCCGATAAATCTTGCAAGGTATAAATCTATGATTAGAGGTTTGTTATATGTGACTCAAACTAGACTGGATATAATGAATGCAGTTTGTATTGTATCAAGATATCAAAGTGATCCTAGAGAGAATCACGAGAGTGCGATGAAAAGGATTTTTAGGTATTTGCAAGGAACATTTGAGTATCGTTTGTTTTATCCTAAAAATGATGACTTTACACTATGTGCATATGCAGATGTTGACTGGGTTGGAGATGTTGATGACCGGAAGAGCACATCTGGTGGAGCTTTCTTTCTTGGAAAGAAACATGTTTTATGGATCAACAAGAAACACTCATGCACTTCTTTATCTACTACTGAAGCTGAGTATGTTGTTGTTGCTACTAACTATACAAAAGTTCAATGGATGAAGAAAATGTTGAAGGATATAAGGGTGGATTGTAATGAACCGATAGTTATTCATTGTGATAACTCTGCTACTATTGATATATCAAAGAATCTGGTATTTCATTCTAAGTCTACGCACATTTCTATCAAGTATAATTTTTTGGAGGAGATGGTGGAAACAAATGAAGTCAGACTGGTTTATGTGAACACTAAAGAGTAGATTGTAGATATCTTCACTAAACCTTTTCCTAAGGAATCATTTGAGTACTTCAGAGACAGATTGGGAGTTTTTTCCCCTCCGGTAGAGACTTGAGTGATGCTGACTGGCATCAGTCCGATATGCATTTATTAGTGCTACTATTCATTTCCAAATTGATGTGGTGGAGCTACTAGTTAGGGGGAGTAGTTAGTTGTGTGGTTCAGAGGTTTTATGACTTTTCTTTGATGTTTATGTCATATTTCTGGCATTGATGTCAAAGGGGGAAAGATATTTATGTGAAAAAAAGAGCTTAATAGGGATATGATTCACTGAGGGAGTTTGGTCTATTGGTTCAGAACTTCATTGTCATATTATTTTGGGAAGATTGTTGGATGTCTTCCTTTGGGGAGACTTTTTTGGCATTTCTTAGCACTTGGATGTTTTTCACATCTAGTGTTGCCATCAATTCCAAAGGGGGAGATTGTTGGCAATTTGGAGGAATTGATTATTTATTTACATTGATGTTTTTCATTGATGTCAAGACTAGTTGTTTTGTTGTCTACCAACTTCCAGTAGAGTGGATGGATTATCATGTTGATCTGGAGATTTGTCTCTAGTTTTTGGTCCGATTGTTGGAATTCGTTTGGATTAGTTATTCTTGTGTTCCTAATGTATATCACATTCAGTTGGTTTGGGATTTGATGATATGGATGCTATCATATGTTCTAGTAATCCTTTTGTTTATCGGCAAGGGTTCTACTAGCAAAACTTTGATGAAGATATTTTGGTGAATCCGATAAGTGGTCTTGGTGTGGATTCTAGAAGGTTATCAAGATGCTAATGGTTATATTGTTTGTGTTCTAGTTGATCATGGTGTTTCATTTGTCTTTTGGTGACCTATTTTGGGTCTGATGTTATTCTGTTAGGTTATGAACCGGTTTGTGTAACATGTTAGTCGATGCTCCCAATGCACCACCGATTGGATTTATTGTTTGGTTTATGTTGTTTTGGTCTTAGGCTGACTTGGTTTATCATTGGTTTACGACATTATGTAATGGATCTATTCTATTATCTTTTAGGGGGCCAACCTAATTGTTTAGGTCCTGAGTTGGTATAAATATGATGTAAGATATCTTTGTAGATCATGGTATGTGGGTTATAGGATTATCTATGAGTGAATAACCCACATACCATGACCTACAAAGAATAAAGTTGTAATCATATGGAGAGGTTTTGGTCGATCATAAGTGATCGATTTGGGTTTGTGAAAGAGTTTTAAGACCTCTGGTATTGAGCTTAACCAGAACTATACTCAGGTATAGGAGATGCTATTCTTGTAGTTCATTCATCTTTCTGGACTGTAGTCTGGATTTATTTTGTAGTCAATGAGGCCCCTTTTATGATGAGCAATGTGATCTAGGTTGTTGGCCTTCCTGCATGTGTAGGCCCCTCTTATTGTAATCACATACTTGCTACAAAAGTATTATCTGATTGTGGGTAGGCTTCCCACAGTGGTTTTTCCTTTACCGGGTTTTCCACATACAAATCTAGGTGTTATGTGTTATGGATGGTTGGTAATTGTTCTATGATTTATGTTTATGCTCAATTGTTATATCTATTATTCTGGTATTTGGTTTATGCATTCCCATAAAAGGTTTTGTGTTCTTAAAGTCTGATTATCTATTGAGAACTGATTCAACCCCCCTCTCAATTTCCCATCGATTATCCTAACAATCTCTAATATGTATTTGTAACTTACCAATGAAAACTGTGTGAACCTTATCATGATGAAGAGAATACAAAATTTGATATCTATCTATAAAATTAGTTTTTGATTAAGATAGACAGGTTTTACAGGGACTTGAAACCCAAAGTCAGAGACAAATACAAAAATTTAAACAGTCGCTAACCAGTCCATAAATAATGACAAAACAACCACAGAAATAAGGGTCATGCCCACAGAACAAAACCATAAAAACTGTAGACACCTAAAATTGTTCTGTCTAATTAAATAAATATCTTTATTATTTAAGTATTTGACCCTAATTCTTCTATTAATTGAATAAATCTTTATTTATTTAATTAATTCATTTATCCTCTTCTAGCCTTATTTCTCATTTAAATAAATACTTTTATTTATTTAAATTTCCTTTTTCTAAATTAAATAAATATTTTATTTATTTAATTGATCCCACTTCCTCTATTAATTAAATAAATCTGTATTTATTTAATTAATTCATTAGCCTTTTCTACCTATGACACATGTCATTCATCTCTTAATTCCTACACTACCTACCCTCTTATTATTTTCTTATTTCTTCTACCTACCCTCTAATCATAGCCGACTATTTATCTTTAACACCTCTCAATCTTATCCTTCCATTTCTTATAGTGTATTCTATATAAGGAGATGCTTCCTCCATTATCAACCCCGACTACTCTAGCATTCAAATTTTCATATGCGATCAAGCCTATTTGCAACCACATTTCTGTTGTTTGTTGATCTCTTGTGCACACATAAAATCTGAAAGCAAATATATCAAGCAAGATAAATGGAGATAGGAAGAATGGAGATCCAAACCCTATTGGACATGTGGTGGTATAATCTTTGTGATTTCATTTGATTTGCATTGTCTTAGGTAATCTTCATATGTTATGGTGGATCTTTGTTGTTGTTAGGCTAGGGTTTTGTGGTTGAATCTATCTAGTTTTTGAATATTTTTGTTTCCACTTTCACCATAAACATTTTAGCATGCCTAGTGGGACTCTTGTCCCTTTTGCATTTAACATCTTTTGTTGCAGATTTTATGTTTTTGAAGTTGCAGATCTAACATTTCCGACAACATTTTGACATTTCCACGTTTGCACATTTTGAGATCACGTTTTTGATTTTCTGCCACATCTAGAATCTCTAGACTCGCATCTGCATCTTCAACACTAGTTTATTTTTTTTGCAGATTACAGGGTCACGTTTGTGTTCCTAAATCACGTCTGTGAAGCCTTCAAAAATGTTTGTGTTTGGTAGTCACGTCTATATTTAGAAGACGCATCTATGATGTATCTAGGTGAGTTTGCATTTTTCTGTGGCGTTTGTGTTAGGTTTAACCACGTTTGTGTTTTACCTTTTGCATTTCAGTTTTTTATCTATTTTTTAGGTTTTATTTCATCATTCGGATTTCAGATCTCGTTTATTTTGAGCTAACATCTTCTGATCTAGCTAACAAAATCGGTGCATCTTGTCTTAAAAGCAAAATCATTTTGTCAAAGGCCCCTATTTCACAGTCTTTTGGATCTAAAATTTACCTAACTTGTGTGCTTGCAGGAAGGGGTGATCATTTGAAACAATCCAAACTACTAACAAATCTTTGTTGCAACCTTGACAAGGATTTTCTTTTGATCTTTATTGTGTGCCTTGTTATCAAACACTTCAATTGGTGTACTAAAATTGAACCAATGTCTTTTGTGTCTTGGGCAATAGGCTCTTTTTGTTTAATCTCTAGAGGGCTTGTCTCCCCGTGTGGTCATTAGGACTACTAGTGAGGAGAGAATGACCCAAGTGGTAGCGAGGAAAAGCCATCCTCTTTCAAACCACTATAAACAATTGTATCCATGGTGAAAGCCATGGGTAACGTGTGCTGATTAGTTCATACTGACACTATGTCTCCCCATAAACCCGTTTGACCAAATTTATTTGATCATTTGTAGGGCGTAACCCCTACCGGTTGGGAGCCTTCTGTATTTACAGATCTGAAAGTGCTACATGTATGGCCACATGAGCGAATGCCCTTACTAGCACCTTTTTGTTTTAGAAATCCAAAACCCTTCTAGTTGTTGGGTCAGGAGGTCAAACCTTTGGAATAACCCACACACATACAGTTCTTAGTAGAGATACAAAGTTCGCCATGGGGAGTTTTCATGGGGACTGGTGTTTGGCTGCCCCGGAGAAGTGAGTGCCGATGGTGGAGCCAGTGGGGTCAAGTATCTAAGTATCTGCTCTGAATAGCATAGCCTCGGGGGAAACCCCATGTGGGATCAACAACTATTGTCTAGGCCAGCCATAAGAATTTTGCTTGTCTTATTTTGAACAATCAAACATTCAAGACCAAACATCAAAACATTGTCTTTGGTGTCTTCAAGTGTATGCAAAACATTTTTACTTCAAACAACACACTTTCTTTGGAGTCATTTTTGAGTCATTTTTTGAGTCTAAACACTTGCAAACATTGAGTCTTCATCAACATTGTGTCCTCTTGTCATGAAAAAAGCAGTCAAAAATTCAAATTTGGTCACAACAAGCAACTTCACACATTGGAAAAATTGCACTTAATTTCTAGAAACGTGTCTGTGTCTGATAGAATCATGTCTGTGTCATCTAGCCACGTCTTTGTAGGGAAGAAACGCATCTGTGTTCTCTTAAGCAACATTTCATTTATAAAATCTCTGAAATGTGTCTGTGTCTGACAGAACCATGTCTGAGTCATTTAATCATGTCTATGAAGTATACAAGCATGTCTGTGTTTAGAATTGGAAAAATTTATAGTCCAGCCAATAAGAATAGTCAGTTTCAGACTTATTGAGCTTCCTAGGTTATCTCTCTGGGTTTTCATCTAGCATTCAACCTATCTTTGGGTCTCACAAAGTTCATCATTGCTTTACACCTTACATTACATTCACATTTGTCTAAACATGAGTCAAAAGGTCACTTTCTTGTCCTCATCTTGCTTTGTCAACACACTACATACAACAACATTTTTCTAAGTGGTCCCTCATCAAGGTATATCACCTTTGGGTCTCATTTGGTCTTACTTAGAGTCAAGGTCAACTTAGCTCATCAAGAGAAACTATCATCTCTTTGGAGGACACACCTACTCTACTACATATATACTTGGATTTACACTTTGGACATTGCAAGTACACTTCAGATTCATTTACATTCCATCCAACTCTTGGTCTTCCATACTCTTTTCCACTTTCATCTAGTCTCACACATCTTGGTCAAGACCTAGCTCATGGTTGAAACTCATTCCCAAAAATCTAGGAGAGAAGCTAAAGAGGCTCAGGAGTCCATAAACATGAGTTCCTATGAGTATGACAATGATGTCTTTTTCAATTCTGATCATACCACATTACCTAACATGGATGCCTATAGAAACATTCCAAATTTTGAGAACATGGACACTGCAAACAACAATGATACACACAATGACAATATGGACAACTTTTCCATACATTCAACAGAAGTGTAAGAATCCATTATGGATCCCTGTTTTAATCAATTGGTTGAGGAAATAATGAGGAGAGATAGACAATACTTCTTACAAGTGATGGCACAAAGTGGAGCCAAGATTCCTCATGATTTTGACATGTCTCAAATAATGGAAAATCGACCTTTGCAACAACCTCACCTCAACATGGATCAAAGGAGGCCTAATAGTGGAGGCAATAGAGGACCACATATGGTGCTTGAATCACCATCATCTTTGTTTCAAAAACCTGAGGTCCCATACACACATGGTCAAGCATATGATACTCACCTTTGTAGACCATTATGGAAGTCTTATACAGAAAAATATACTCAATCACACACCAATGCTAAGGACCAACCACCAAAGCAATTGGATATCCAAAGGCATGATCAAAATTTGGACACAAGAAAACCCCACGTCAAATTTGGGGGCAACACACTAGAATAAACTCATGACATGCCTGTAGAGTATGGTATACATGGACAAAGTAGATATTCCATTCCTCATCATGACTCTATACCAAGTGGTCCTTATACGCAACATCATTATAGACCTCCTCCATATGAACATGTGTATGATCAATACCATCCATGTATGCAACATGTTTCTCCACCTAGTGGTTCAGGCATGGGATATGGTCCAAGAAGTCGGTCTCCACCTAAGAACAATTTGGAACAACAAATTAAGGACTTACAAAAGAAAATAGAGGACATAAATACACCAAAGCCAACTTACACAATGAGAGACATATTTCCCTATCCATTTGACAAGAGCATTCCAATGCCTCCATTTCTTGCACATTTTGTCACACCTAAGTTCGATAAGTACAGAGGCAAAGGAGATCCTAAGGAACATATAAGACAATTTTTCACAGCTTGTATTGAGGTAGCAGCAAAAGAGACATATTTGATGAGATTATTCCCACAGAGCTTAGGTGATCAAGCTATGGAATGGTTATCCAACTCCCACCTGGAAATTAAGTCATGGGGTGACTTAGCAGAGGAATTTATCCAACATTTCTCATACAACATAGAGATAGACCTACCAGTCACCACTTTGTGCAACACTAAGCAAAACGATGGAGAGTCTTTTTCATTATTTTTACAAAGATGGATAAATCTAGCTAGCAGATGCTCTTGTGAAATTCCACAAAAACAAATGGTAGAGATGTTCATCCAAAATATTAACAAAGACATTGGTTATGATCTAAGAAAAGCTTGTTTGTCCACCTTCAAGGACGTCATTGAGAAAGGCTTAGTGATAGAGAAGGTCCTAATTGAGAAAGGCATCATCAAAATATTCAAAGAAAACAAAGAGGACTTTAAAGGAAAAGACAAGCCAAGATTTTGGAATAAAAACAAGAACACAATCAATGATGGTGTGGTTGATGCCAATATAGTACGACCCAAAATCATTTTTTTTGGATCAAGCTCTACAAACAATCAAGTGAATACTCAAACAGCTTCCAAATAATGAAGGAAGTACACCCTATTGGGAGAACCACTAGAGTCAGTTTTCAAAAAGCTAGTGGAAAACAAAATAATAACAATTCCAGATCTGCCTCCATATGAGCCAAAGGTCAAACCAAATTGGTCGAATGACGATGAGTATTGTGAATTTCATAAGAGCAAGGGACATAAAATGGGAAACTGTCATTGATTGAAGAACATCATACAAGATCTCATTGATAGAGGCGACATTGAGATAGAGGGACACTCATTCAATCAAGAACATGAAATGTTTAAAGAACCATTCCCAAAACATGATAAGAGAAAAGCCAAAGCCATAGATGACCAAACCAACTATACCAGAGCATCTTATAACTATGATTAAACTTTCAATCATATTTCGATGGATAATTACATCTCTACCATTATCATCAAGGACGAAACACCTGAGAATTCTACCCAAAGACCCAAGATTGTCCTAAAAGGCATTGGATCTTCTTCTAAACCTACCTCTGAATGTAATGTTACAACTCATCAAGGTAAATTCATCTTGCAAGGTGCTCGAGCTAAAAACATCACTTCCTCATCAACCAAACCTGAGTATGACCTTGTAGAATAGTTAGGGAAGACACCCACGCTTATCTTCATCCTCAAGCTCTTACGCATATCCCTTGCACATAAAGCCATTCTTGACAAAACTTTGAGAGACACTTTTGTCCCTACTAATCTGAACATGGACTAGTTTCAATCCATGGTGGGATACCTTTCCATTCCACACCCCCTTACATTCACAGAAGCTGACGATGCTTCTGTTAGCCAAGCACATAATGTACCTTTATAGATTGAAGCCTTCCTACACAAACATCGAATAAAACAAGTCCTGATAGATGGAGGAGTAGGTCTAAACATTTGTAAATTGAGCACTATTAAACAATTGGGATATTTAGACAGAGTTGTGAATGCTACAAACAAAATTACCATCAAAGCATATGATGATGACGAGTGTTCATCCAAAGGAACAATCACCTTACCTCTCAGAGTTGGACCAGTTACAAAGGATGTGGTTTGTCAAGTTCTTGACCTGGATCTCACATACAATATATTGCTAAGACATCCTTGGATTCATGAGATGAGGGCAGTCCCATCTACATACTACCAATGCATTAAGTTTCCTCACAATGGAGTTGAAATAACAGTTAATGGTGATCCTAATCCATTGATATACTGCAATAACTTGAGACCAAAAACTGAGACGATCAATCCAAGTAATAGGGAAGTTGTTCCTTCTTCTGCATACATTGATTGTGAATCATTAAAACCTTCAACATCAAAACAAGGTGAGCTTAAAGGGAAAGATTGGGACAAAGGAATGGGTGGATACACTTTGAATCAAACCATGTGCTTACAACAAGTTATGAGTTCACTAAAAGAATATGGACAACCACATCCTACTAAACAGGTATCTATCATTACACTCAAGTGGGATCCTACTATCTTCCAAAAGTGGGGTGAAATGAAAGAGGAAGATTTATACAAAATGCTTTACAAAGACCTTGGAAATGGTACACAAGATCACATCAGCATACCATGTGAAAAATATGGCAAAGGATTCAAGATCCTACAAAATTTTGGGTATGATGGTAAAAGTCCTCTTGGCTTAAGAAAGGAAGGTATCATTCAACCTTTGCAACTAGAATTGACATTTAAAAAGGAGTGCTTGAAAGGAATTGGTTTCATGTCTTCTAGGGTAAATACTCAAAAGACACAAAAAGCATTACAAATCAAAGCTGCCAAAAATCAACAAGAGAACCACTATTCCATAGACTCCAATGAATGGGAATGGGATTTAGACAAATACTCCAGTGACTATGAACTCATTGAGACATTTAGATAACCAGGTGAACCCATAGAAGAGGAGGAATTTTATTGAAAATTCAAAGTTGGCCAGGAAACAACCCCTGATGATCCCACACAATCTTTGCCTCTAGGTTCTAGGTTGAAATCACAAAGAATGAGGAAACTCATCCTCGAATGCACTACTAGTGATGACAACTTGGATTCGTTCACAATCGAGATAGATGAGGAGAGCGCCAATGATGACCTCGATAATTACCTCGACATACTTGAATATAACTGCATCTTCACCCTTAGTCCCACTGACTTTGAAAACATTGAAGGCCTTCTCTTTGTTCACCACCAACTCATTGACTGGGACCATGAAGGACCTGTACAGTTTGACACAATCCAAAATGATGAAGCCTTTATTGACTATCTAGGCATACGAGATGATCTTCCCCCTGGCGACCATAAGGCAGGATACACTATAGAACTCAACAACATGGCATATTTTGGTGAGGGTGCTGGGCCTTCTAGTTGCAAAAATATAAAAATAAAAACAAATCATGGATCTTATGGTGAAAACCACGTTGTGGCACTATCTGACCCCAAAAAAGTAAAAAGAAAGGACATATCTGAGGGTGAAAACCTCTCTGAGGCACCTGAAGATGGAAGGCTTGACATTCTCCTAACATCATATGAAGAAAAATAATCTATGTTAGTAGAGGAGACCATCAAAACAAACATTGGTACAGAAGAAATTCCACATAACATATTCCTAGCACAGTCTTTGACAGAGGAAGAAAGACCAAAATTCATAAGTTTCTTCACAAAGTGACAAATCAATTTTGCATGGTCATATGCTGATATGCTTGGACTAGATCCGGATTTAGTAATGCATCATTTGACAGTCAAACCGGGGGCAAAACCAGTAAAAAAAAAATTAAGAAAGATGCATCCACAAGTGGCATTATTAGTCAAAGCAGAGCTTGAAAAATTATTGGATGTTAGATTCATACGACCAATTGATTATCCTGAATGGATCTCCAACTTAGTACCTATCAGTAAACCAGATTGTAGCATCAGAATATGCACAAATTTTAGATACATCAACAAAGCTTGTCTTAAGGATGATTTTCCATTGCCAAATATCGACCTAATTGTAGATCTTACAGTAGGTCATGCGATGTTATCTTTGATGGATGAATTATGTGGCTATAATCAAATAAAAATCACATCCGAGGATCAGCACAAAACAACATTTACTTGTCCTTGGGGAAATTTCTATTGGAATGTCATGCCCTTTGGGCTAAAGAATGTAGGTGCTACATATCAAAGAGCCATGACTACCATCTTTCATGATCTCATGCACGTTACTGTGGATGATTATGTTGATGACCTCTTGGGCAAATCAATAGATAGAGATACACATTTAGACATACTTTCAGTCATTTTTCATCGGTTGGAAAAATACAAAGTAAGATTAAACCCCAAGAAATGTGTCTTTGGAGTAACCTTTGGGAAGCTCTTGGGATTCATTGTCTCAAAAAAAGGAATTGAAGCCAATCCAACAAAAGTCAAGGCCATCCTAGAGATGCAACCACCAAGAAATATCAGTCAAATTAGATCTTTGCAAGGGAGACTCCAATCCATACGAAGATTCATAGCACAACTTGCAGACAAATGCCATCCTTTTCAGCACTTGCTACACAAAAACATCAAATTCAAATGGGATGATAATTTCCAACAAGATTTCCAGATATTGAAAGATTATCTTCTGAATCCACCAGTCTTGATGCCACCACTTCTGGAACAACCCCTATTACTATATATATCTCCTACTTCAACAGTACTGGGGGCACTCTTAGCACAACAAGATGCTTAGGGAAAAGAAAAGGCAGTCTACTACATCAGTCGTAGTTTGGTGGGATATGAGCTAAACTACACACCAATTGAGCATGCATGTCTCTCTTTTCTTCGCAGAAATTATGACACTACATGCTAACTCATAAAACTAAGTTGGTCGCAAGAATTGATCCATTGAAATACCTTCTCAATAAAGCAACGCTTACTAGTCAACTAGCCAAATGGGTGATGCTCCTGAGTGAATTCGACATTGAATATGTAGACAGAAAAGAAATAAAAGGACAAGCTATCGCAGATCAATTAGCAGATGATCCCATGATAGATGATGCTCCTCTAACTTCAGAATTTCTAGATGAATCCATCTTGATAGTATCACACACAAAGCCTTGGCAACTATACTTTGACGGCTCATACACACAACATGGTGTAGGAGTTGGCATCCTCTTCATTACACCTCAAGGGGATTATATACCAAAAGCATATTGATTATCATTTCCTTGCACTAATAACATATAAGAATATGAGGCATTAACAAATGGATTATAGATTGCAGTTTAGTGGAAGATCCAGGAACTTCATGTTTTTGGGGACTCTCAACTTGTAATTCATCAAGCAACTGATGATTACCAAACAAAAGATGAAAAATTAATGCCTTACAAAAGAATGGTGGATGACCTGAAACAACATTTTGCAAAGTTAGACTTTGAGCAGATACCAAGAGAGTAGAATTGAGCCGTAGATGCCATGGCTACCATTGCTTCACTAATCTATCTACCACAAAATGAAACCTTCTATGAGTTCTTGGTGGATAACCTTTTGGTTCCCTTGTATGAGATCACTCCTACTAAGATGATATGTTTTGTTGGTCCTGATTCTTAGTTATATGGTTCCATTTTCACATACCTTTTTAATAATACCCTTCCTCTTGACTTATCCAATAATCAACGTTGCACTTTCATTCGCCAATCTTCTCGATACATCATTTTAGCCGATATCCTATACCGTCGAGGTCTAGATGGCACTCTTCTTAGATTTTTAGAAAGGGACGAAGATCAGATTGAGTTACGTGAAGTTCATGAAGGGATATGTGGTCCACATTCTAGTGGTCCTACCTTAGCCAAGAAACTAATCAGGACTGGATATTATTGGCCCAATATGGAAAAATACTCATACCAGTTTGTCAAGAAATGTAAGCAATGTCAAATTCATGGAGACCTTATTCATGTGCCAGCACAAGAACTTCAACCAATTGCGACTCCTTTGCCCTTTTGCGAATGGGGAATCGATCTCATAGGCAAGATTCACCCTCCTTCCTCCAATGGCCATAAATTCATCATCACCGCCATAGAGTATTTCACAAAATGGATTGAAGTCGTGCCTCTTATACAAGTCACTGGAAAACAGATTGCTACATTCATCCTCAACTACGTCATTTGTCGATACGGTATTTCTATTTCCATCATCACTGATAACGGGAGTCCCTTCAAAAATCAAAGATGTTCGTGAACTTTGTGATCACTTCCATATTACACATCATTTCTCCACACCTTATTACCCCCAACATGATGGCCAAGTTGAGGCATCTAATAAAACCATTCTTAAAATCCTAAAAAAGATAGTCGATGATGTTGGCTGCAATTGACATATCCAACTTAATCCTGCACTTTGGGCTTACCGCACAAGTGTCTGCACACCTACAGGAGCCACACCTTATTCACTTGTCTACGACATTGAAGCTATCTTTCCTATTGAGGTCAAGTTACCCTCTTTACGAGTCTCTCTACAAAACATTATCAGTGATGAAGACTACAGGGTCTCTCACTTATAGGAACTTGAACTATTGGATGAATAAAGATAAACTGCTTTTAATCATCTCAAGGCTTATCAAGAATGAATAAGTCATAGTTACAATCAAAAAGTCAAGCTTCGGACATTTGAGGTAGGTGACTTAGTTCTCAGAGAAAATCCTAAAAATGGGCAAGACAGAGAGAAGAAGGGCAAGTTCGAACCAAATTGGCTTTGTTCTTACATCATTACAACATCCTATGGATCCAATGCATATCGGATCTCAACCACATAGGGAGAACCTTTGGAGGATCCCATCAATAGCATGCACCTTCTCGGGTTTTACACATAGCTCTTCAGAGTATCCTAAGTCAAAATACAAAAAAATCAAAAAATGATCAAAAATACAAAAAAATCATAAACATAAAAAAATCGTTACTTGGTGAAAACCTGACAAACAGGCGCCTTGTGACACAAAAAAATTGGAAAACAGAAAAATATTTCATCCAATGGTGAAAACCACTTTGGTGGCGCCTTGGGCAGGGACCCTGGTGAAAATCGGGTCACCGACGCCATGTGTAGAAACATTGCTCCTCTCTCCTTCAGGATTGACTTTCATCCTCTCACTTTGCACACACTCACAACCTATTCATCCATAATAAAGCAATGGGGATGTCAAGCTTTACTTCGTTATCATTTCCCTTGGCTTCCCTTATTTTTCCTAATTTGGGCTCTTTCGTACTCGATGGGCCAAAACCCTGTAAATTGGGTTTAGGGATTTTATACTTACTGGAAGCCCATTTGGGGTGTTTGTTTCTTTTGCTACTACCTATGCCAGGTGTAATATTTTGTTGGGGGCCCTCCTCCTGAGAGGCACAATAGTCTAGATCTTCCAAGAAATTGAGGTATTGCCAGTCCATAGTCATACCAGATCCCTCTTCCTCCATCTCCATGTCAGACACAATTTGTACATCAGGGTTAGTCGAAGAATTTGTAATTTTGACAACTGGGGATGATTTAATCCCATGATCTTTGGCATATTCTATGATAAGGATGATTAACACCTCATACAAGATAGGGTTGTCACTATTTTTTGCGTGATTCCCAAGCTATTTTCAAGAGAAGATAACAAGTAGAAAGGCAAACAAATTCTTTTGTTATGCCTAAAATGATCCAATATCATAAAGTGGTAAGAGAAGATACTAGAATAGCAGCCCTCAAGAGTAATGTACCTCATTATCACTTCAACCACATCTGCCTAGAGTGATTGTAGGTCCTTCGTATTATAACCATCATCTGCTATCTTTTGTATGCTATCTCATCTGCTATCTTTTGTATGCTATTTCTCTTTCTTTGTTTGTCGAAGAAGGCCAAAATGGCTTCTTCCGCTACCTTCCTTTCTCTGTGAAATATCTTGCCATCCATCTGCAAGCCAGTTATCTTTGCAATTAAGGTTTCATTGATTCCAAACCCCACTCCAAAATCTTTGAGGATACCTTTCTTCCAACCATTCACAAAATCCTCTATCATTTTTGGGTCATTTCCATGAAGCCTCTTGAGATACGACACAAGGCCGCCATTAGTAATCGCCATCCACAAATCCCTATTATTTTCCCATTTCTTATAGGAATTAGGATCCATTCTATTTTTGTCACCTCCCATAATCAGTCTACCTCTGTAAATTTGGGTGTACTCACCAAACCTGAACCAGGAAATGAAAAACTAGCCACGATAGAAATCTCTAGAAACACTAGTTTTGAAATTCGAACTCAAATACCACAAAAGATCATTAGTCATTCGACAATTTGCCATCATTAATGTGAGATAAATGGCCAATAAATTCAACATCCTTTCTTGTTAGTTCACACAATTGTATCAGGAAAGTTTCCCTTCCCGTCCACCATCATATGTCTGCATAATCCACACCAATGTTTGCCAGGTGGTCCATTGGTATGTTAGCTTCCTGATAAACATGGGAAATTTTGAATTCATCCAATTTTTTTTTCATGATGTGGCACTATCAAATTAAGTACTTGATAGTCCAATTGGGATCAGAATGTTTACTCACACATCTAATGATGTTTAGTGAATCTCTCTTAAGCCACACATTTTTGAACCCTTCTTTGATAGCCATGTGCAACCCAATGTAAGAAACTTTTGCCTCGGTGAAGTGGTTTGTATGGGTGCCCAGTGGGAGTTCCACCACCGAAACAAGCCTACCATTATAGTTGCGAGCAACTCCCCCACAACTAGTTGGCCTAGGATTATCTATCTGTAAAAGTAGTTACTTTGTCTTTCGCACCGTGTTTATGATGCACCAAATATGTTAAAATAACTTGTACCAAAATGTTGTAAGAATTGATTTATCAATTGTTAATTTTTTTTAATAAAATTGTTAAGAAAAGAGAAAAAAACAATCTAGGTTAGATACTCTCAAGGATCTAGGAAATAATTTAGTGAGAATAACATCCTCAAATATGAAAATGTTGCATTAAAAAGTAGAAAATGTCGACATATGACTATTAGGATCACCTTTCTCAATATATTTCACAAAGAAAGGTATCTCAATATGTTATGCAATCGAAGTCTTTAGAATGACAATGAAAAATAGATTACTTTTACAATATGATGGGAGATTTTATTAAAATTGGGTTATATTGGCCAATTATAAAGTTGTAATGATGAAACATTATACAATAATTGGTTTATGGCAGCATTTTTTAGGTGAACTAGTTTGTGAAATGTTAGATTGTGGTGGTGTGTATGTTGAACATAATGGTAAGTGAGAGGTGGAGATGGTTGATTGGTGTCTTGATAAAAGAAAGGAAGATTAATTAGTGATGGAACATAGCTATATTGATTAAAAGGATTAGAGTCATAACTAACATGAATGACATTACCATTTTGTGTATTAGTAGAAATCATAATAGAGGATATGTATGTAGGAATAGTGGACATTGTAGGTATGGATATCTCAAATTGATATTTAGGAGTGGTATATCCTTTTTTTTTCATCCACTATGTGTGCTATTGTATGAAAACATCCACACCATGTGAATCACCTTGTATCAAATTCCCTAGTTTCTCAAATTAAGGGGACTACCTCTTCATCCGAGTATTCTCCACTCACAAATTGTTAATAATAATCCAATTCTTTGTTGAAATTCATTATTTGTTTGTTAGAAATTTGTGTTTAAGAGTTATTCTCATCATGAGAACCTTGAGGAGAATGATTTTTTAGTTATGTTATGCAAAATGTGTGCTTGATTATGAATATTTCTCTCCTTGGTGGGAATAAGTAAACATGTAACCCAGACTCTATGCCATTTCTAATTTAGCATGGGAACCAGTGAGATAGTAACTTCTTCTCACATGAATCTCATATTTATAATAGTGAGTTATAATGTTCATAAACAAGTATAAGCTCAAAAAGCACACAATTCCTCCTAAAATCAATAAAGAAAAACTAGAGGCAAATATATGGAAATTGGTTTATGCTTTTAATTCCATGATTTATCTCTCAAAATTTATTAAAAATGTAAAATCAAATGAGAATGATGTAAACAATTAACCAATCACTCAATCGATATTAGATGATAGTAATGATGAAATTGAGTAAATCATTCAAAATAGGGTTCTATTATGATCAATTAACCACTTCATCACGTACTACAAGATAACAATATTATTACTAATTGTTGGTGTAATTCGTGTCTCATGTAATTACACTATACTTAAGTTGACTTAGGATAATGCATTTAATAGTAATTTGCATATGAGACACTTAGGGAATTACATATCTAGCGAATATGGTTGTAGGAGAAATTCTACCTTTGGTGGGTGATCAACCTTAGTGGAATTATTTTTTGTTTATCCTACCTACTCCTACAAACCCTTGCATCTCATTGAGCCACATTTCATGATTGTGTGCTCTTTCATTTCCCTATAGCTTTGCCTTTATAAGCAAACTCATGATCATTGTATGTTAATCTAGTTGGGCATTTTGCATCTTGATGAGAATACAGTTTGTTCTTGTCTATATTGTTCTCTCTTTATTTTGTCCTATTCATTGGCCTCTAAATCTTGGGTTGCTATAAGAAATTTTTTACATAGTATCAAAGCTATTAGAGTGCCATTGGTTTTCCATTTGAGAGAAATTTGATGCAATTTGGGGTTTCACATTTTAGAGCTTGTTGGGTCAAGTCTGAGGTTACCATTGGATTGAGGAGGTTCGAGAAAGTCAGAATCACCTTTTGTTTCATCTAAATCTGACACTACGGGCCAAATCTAGGACCATTTGAAGGTGGAGGGTAATTACCTATCCCAAGAGTGATATACATTTTAGGAGCACTTTGGGCAAAATTTGACATCACCATTGTGCTTATAAGGCCCAAAAGTCCCAAGATCACCTATCCATTCGTCCAAATTATAGCTTGGCACCTTGAGGTGAAAAAATTACCCTCCCCAGGGCTATATAGATGTCATTATTGTACATCTGATTTTTTAAATATTTTTTAAAAAAAAATTTAAAATTTTTTTCAATTAATTTATAAAAAATAATTAAAAAATTAAAATGTTCACGAGGGGGTGTTGTTTGTTAGGAATTTTAGCAGGGTGGTACCCCACGGGTACTGCAAACCCTACAACTTGCAATGTACCTATGGTAACACAGGGTACGTATAGTTAACGCACGCCCTGTAGCTCGTAGGTCATTTGTGAGTACCATAGGTCTGTGGCCGGCAGGGGTCATGATTTGCAGCCATGGTAGGGTATTATGACCTACCACGACCTCGGCTATAACATGGGACAATACTTATTGCCATGGTGTAGCTTTTTATTTTTTTTAATGAATTTTTTTTAATTAATATACTTTAAAATCATTTTTTATTAAGTTTTTTAAATATAATATTATTTTTTTATTAAGTTTTTTTAAAATAAAAAATTTGATTATTAAATGAATTTATGAAAATAACTTTTTAATAATTTTTTTAAAATTAAAAATAAAACTAAAAAAATCAGATTTTTTAAATTATGTTTAATAAAGTTTTTTATGCTTTTAATAAAAAAAATTATTAAACTTTTCAATAAGTTTTAAAAAGAGTTTTTTTTTCCTAAATAAGCAAAATTGGGAACACATTTTTCTTGTCCACATACATACCTGTATTGAAGCATCATCCAATTAGCTATCGGGGGGGGTAGTTGCTCCTATATTTTTCTTGCTGACATACCAATCAGAGACATATTCATTTACAGTCTTTTATAGGGCATATTTTTTGTGGCATCATCTTCATGTTTCTAGATTCGTACTATGTCATGTTGTATTCTCTTGCATGAGCTATGTTGTACATGCACTAATACGTGACTAATATAGAGTGCCATTTTTCTTTGTACCTTGTCATTGATGACATATTTGATGTAATCCTCTTGTACTCTATACGTTCGGAAATATCTTGTGAGACTTGGTACATGGCTCTAGTGGAGACTTAGTTTCTACAAATTTTTGCATGGCTCTAATGAGTCTTATATTTTACTAATCTTCCATTGATGAGTATCTAGTCGATGCTCATACAGGTTGTCTCCATGCTTGATCTTCATTTTGTTGCAAGGAATGATTCATCGACATTTGTACCTGGTTTTGTTACACTTTGGCATTCTTGGTGCAACATTGGCTCTATTTCTTCCTAATGGGGAATAATTTTGGTCAACATCATTGGACAATCTTTGCAAGAGATTATAAATTGAGTGGGGCTTCATGGTCTCTCTTCCTTTCTCTTGTGGGGGGGACCTATCCCTCACATGAGGTTTTGTTCTTCTCATACATCATTGATATCATTGTGTATTCATCTGTCTTTTGGGGGACGTTTTTCCCATTATAATTTTCTCACTTTCTTCATTTGTGAGAGATTACATTGCATTTGTACATGGGTACCTAATAAGACCTCATATCAAGGACACATCTTGCATTGTTATCTTGAGTCTACATTCCCCTTAAGTTGCACTTAAGGGGGTGTTGGTGTAATTTATGTCTCATGTAATTAAATTTTACTTAAGTTGACTTAGGATAATGCATTTCATAGTAATTTGTATATGAGACGCTTAGATAATTGCATATCCAGGGAATATGATTGTAGAAGAAATTCTACCTTTGGTGGGTGATCCACCTTTAGTGTAATCATCTATTGTTTCTCATACCTACTCCTACCTACCCTTGCATCTCATTGAGCCACATGTCACGATTATGTGCTCTCTCATTTCATTTGTGCTATTCATTTGTTCTCTCTTTCTTTTGTGCTATTCATTGACCTCTAGATGTTGGGTTTCTATAAGCAAATTCTTACACTAATTTATGAATGCAAGAACATAATCTATAAATTTTAAAAGTGAATGTCTCTAAATCTAAGAAAAAAATTAGAAGTTGTATAAGCATAAGATATGTTGGGTTCACCAAAATGCAATGTGATGGAAATGAGACCCTAGCCTAGGAATGCAAACTAAGATCTCAAATTTCCATTGCATGTCATTGGAATAAAAAATTGGGTTCAACTAGTCCTAATAGGACTTTAGAGTGTTGAAAACTTGTGGATTTGTGATCTTTCTTTTGTGTATTGAAATGGGTCCAAATTACAAAGTGTGTATGAATGAATTAGGTTAAATTATTAAAAAACATTACTTTTAGAACAAATTATAAGATACAACACTAGAAATCATCACAATAGCTTAGATCTAGAAACAAGAGATAGAGAAGAACTTGTTACTACAATATAGAGTAGAATATGTTGGATATGGATGGAATGCACTCTACTATGGGGATCTCTAATGCAATAGAAGGTTCTAGTTTCTCAATTTGAAGGCTTTGTAGATCTCCCTCTTCACAAATTAGCTAAAATGTGTTAGACATAGTTGGAGGACACCCTAGTCTAGGAGTTTCTACCTATTCGAAGTCTAAGGTCATCTATCATTGTATACCTTGTGCACCTATAGCACACTTTGTAGTCCAATTTGAACCTACGCACATGAAAAGAGAAAAAATAGTTGTGATATATAGAGGTTTTCTTAAGTTTATCCACGTGTTGGTATTTCCACCTCCAATATAACAACAAATGATGAAAATGAAGCTTATCCCTATGGAGGAAAAATGTTTAAACCTCAATGGAAATGCTTGAAATGATAAATATTACCTTTGATATTAAACCTTGGTTTTAGGTTGCTTTATTTATGTTAATGTATGCCTTCATCATTGAGAAACACACAAAAATTGATCATGATTATTGAAACTTTAATGCTCAAATAATTTATTGTAGACTTGTGCTCAATTGCATTGAAACAATTGATTGAATGCTTGAAGTATGATAATTGTAAGATCTCTAGTTCAAATGAGAGAGAGAATTATATTTATATTCTTAAACTATTTTTATTTACTTTTTAGTCAAGATTGACATTCAGGAGTACTTTCCCAATACATGCAAATTTGAGAATTACATATTCAAATTCGGGGCTAAAATTCCTAGACAAAGACATTAGACAACCTAGTCCACTAGGACAGGTGCACTAGGTTCCCTTTTCCTAGTAGTCTAGACCATAAAAAATGTCAATGAGTATGGGATATCATTGATATTTCAAACATGGTCACAAAATTAAGCACAATTAGGCATGAATTAGTAATACTAGGCACAGCCACCAAAATGAGTCCAAAGTGAGAGTGAGATTGTAAAGTTATCCAATTTACTACACTAAACTTTGTATAAGATTGTGGCGAGTAGTGAGATGCGTGAACATAAAAGGAAACCTTACTCAAGTTTGTTAGAGTGGATCTCTAGATGAATTAATCAAAGGTGGTGTACAAAGCAACATAAGAGTGCATAAAAGAAAATAAATAATTGATAACTTTTAGATCAAAAGATTGAAGTTTATAAATGTGATAACAAGATAGAATCATACCAATCCCTTGAGCAGAGGTACAAGTTTATCATCAATTAGTAATTCCCTATCATCCCTCACCTTTCCATAAATATTTAATAATCTTACAATAAATGGTGAATAAACAATGTTGAAAACTTGATACTTGGATTATTCTTCAAATTTATAGATATTTGTGATCAATTTGGCAAAGCTTTGTTTTTTATTCAATTACTATTTACAATAAGATAAGATACTAGCTTATATATGACTCACGAAGATGATTTTTCATAAAAAGTTGACAAAGATGATAAAAGAAAAAATTAATGTCAAATTTCATAATTTCAAGGCCAACACTTAATATTGAAAAAATTGAAAGACTTTAGAGGGAAATTTGTGTTGAGTATCCTAGTCCCACAAAAATAAGCTCTTTGAAAGAGGAATGTAAGGATCTAGGAATTTTACATCAAATCTAGTTCTAAGCCTAATGATGGATTTAGTGTGAAATAAAATGAAGAAGATTTAAAATATAATAGGACATATCACATTGGGTTAGGAGTAAAATCAAGGCTAGAAATTGTCCTAAAATGGTTTAGGGTATGAAACCTAAATTGTGTACTAAGAAGATTGTGAAATTGGGCTCACAATGAAGGAGTACAATTTAGAACACTATAAAGTCCTTGAATTTATAGAATCTTGGAAGAGGTAATGGGTGTGTATGTGAAAAGTGGACCTGTATCTGAATGCACAACACTTCAATTAAGTCAATAGATGCATGGTTAGTAAATCAATAATCAATGAACAATGAAACCATTACAAAGAGACCTATTACCTTCTAATAGATGTGAGTTTAGTTTTTCTCTCTGATTTCTTTATGCAACACTAGTGACTAGACGACACGTAACGAAGGATTTAATCTATATGAATATGAAATTGAGCTAAATGGATGCAAAGTTAAGCTAACATGATTAAGTTATGAATGAATATTTAAGCTAGACGACTTAACAAATATGAAATATTCTCAATGCACAAAAATATCAAGACCTAGAGCAAAACCAACATAATAACGATAAATCTCTAGGTTCTTTTTATGAGAGATGAGGGCCTAAATTTATAGAAAATCCAGAGAGAGACCAACGGCCAAAGATCAATCAATGATGAATGACAAAGATTCTCCAAGAGGAAGCACAATCCAGGAGAATTGATGTGATTGGCTGCTTTTATCAACTTTAAAGGAAATTGAGCTAAATTTAAGATAAAATCAGAAAAATTGATTTATTTCATATTTTATTCAATTTTGATATTTAATTGATTTAATTGTTTTTCTGATATTTTTCAATTTAATTCCATTTTGATTTATTTTCTCAATTTTAATTCTTTTTTCAAATAAATTCCTTTTTAATGATTTAATGGTAAATTGATTTATTGATTAAATATTATAGGATATTTAATTAAATAAATAGGATAATTGATTAAAATGATTTACATGGAATGATTAATTAATTAAATGATTATTTAATTAATATAGAATCTTTTATTTGCCATGTGACATTGATGACTAAGAATTAATTAATTAGGTGTTCTGGATTGATTTAATTTTCCTTTGGCTACGACCTTGGTGATGTAGTCAAGATTAGGGGCCCATGGTTTAGATGACCATTTTTAGGGTATTACATTTGCCCCTCTTTGAATTGATGTATGACAATCGCATTGATTCAAAGGAAATTTAATGTCAAACAGATTATCAGTTCTGAACTTGATGGATCACAAACTGATGAAGAAAGAGATATTTAGCTTGATTTGAAGCGATGAAACTGAATAGATTGATTAAAGAGACAACGATCCGAAACTTTATTGAACTAGGACCAACAAAGAGCGAGATACCGATATTGAACTTGATGAATCAAGAAATGAGTATCGATCTAGAACTTGACTGAACTAGATTGAGTGAAGAGATGAAATCGATTCCTAACTTGATTGAACAAAAATTGATTGAGCAAAATAGAATGTTCAACTTGATTTGAAGAGATGAAACTGAACACTGACTTGAATTAAGCATAATTCAGATGAAGACTGATGCTCTGCAAAAGGGATTACAAAATCTGCTTGATGGCAACACACACAAGAGCACAAGAAACAAACGTTAGTGTTAGCAACAAAAGATTATCTTAAACAGGCATATCAAGAGAGATATTAAACATGAAATAGAAAGCATACAAACATAGAATAGATAAACTATACTCCTCCAAATGCTAATCAAGATGCTCATAGTTGCTCCTCCCTTGTTCCTCTCCTCTCCAAGTCCCACATGAGTGTAGCTCTCAGCTTTTAGCACTAGCCATGGATGCCATATGGAGATTCAAAATGGTTGAATATGATAAGCAAATGCTATGCAAGTGTAGATAGTGATGCTATGAAAAATCTCTATGCTAATACAAGTATAACAACAATACTCTAATTCTTCCTTCTTTGCTTGAGGAGAAGGGTTCTATTTATAGAAGAAATGGGGAAATGAAGGGTTAAGATTGAGCAATCTTAACAAGGGTTAGGATTGAAAGATATTCAATCCATGTGAGACTTTCAACCCAATCTCATGTTGACAAGTGTCACCATGAGGAGGCTTGAGAGGAGAGATAAGGAGCATTAAATGCTTGAGGGGACATGATGGTTACCCTAGTCAAAGAAATAAATGCTTTGAAGAGACCCATGAGTCAAAAGGATGGTTAAGTTAGAGGAAAGTCTCTAACCAAAGGTAAAAGGTGAGTTAACCATAAATGGTTATGTAAGAGCCTTTAATGGTTTGGAAGACTTTAGAGGTTAACCATTTGAAGACATAAAGCCTTTAATGGTTATTGAAGACTTTGGAGGTTTTTGAGAAGTGACTTCCTTTTATTTAGGAATGTGACAATGATTAGGATAAGATTAGGATAATTAGAAAGAGTTAGAAGAATCTAGAAGGGATTTAGGAATGCAAGTGGATTTTGTAGGAGAATGCAAGTGGGAGGAATTTTGGGATTTTCAATTGAAATAAAATCATTCATTTCAATTAAATGGTGTAATTTGCATTTGGGTAAATATTCAAATAAATATTAATTTATTTAAATGAGAAAAAGGAAGATAAAGCATTAAATGCTTGAAGACTTTAAGGGAAACCATTAAAGGTTTGAGAAGACTCTAGAAGGAAGCCATTAAATTTGAAGACTTTAAGGGAAACCATTAAAGGCTTGAGAAGACTCTAGAAGGAAGCCATTAAGTTTGAAGACTTTAAGGGAAGCCATTGAAGGTTTCAAGTGGGTGAGGATAAATAGGATTTTAAATAAATAATTTATTTAAAATAGTTGTGCAACTTGCATTTGTAGGAAAATGCAAGTGGGTGGAGGATAAAGGTGATTTAAATAAATGTTAATTTATTTAAATGCGAGAGATGGGATTTTGGGGGAATTTTAATAAATATTAATTTATTTAAATGTGAGAGAAGATTTAATTAAATAAATATGATTTATTTATTTAACTAATGGTCTGAATTTGGTTAAGTGAATTAAATCAAATAAATTGAATAATTTATTTAATTAATAGGAGAAGAGGGTTAAGATGAATTAATTAAATATAATAATTTAATTAATTATTGATTGATGGTTAAATAATCAAATACATACTAAATATTCATTTACTACATTTGCCCCTCTTTGAGACAATGCAGTTTTATCGTGTCGTTTCAAAGAAAGAAAAATAGGTGTGAAGAAATATGCCGCATAAATGTTAATTTAGTGGGTGGTATGCCCCCTCGAGAGATGGGCCGAAAAATTTCAAAAAATTGGGCAATCTCTCGAAAAAGAACGAGAAGTGGAGGGGAGGTAGAATAAAAGAAATTAGCAATAACGGTGAAAGAATGGAAGAAAATAGAGTGAATACGGAGAAATGGAAAGCCAGTGAGTACCCGTAGGTTATGCAGGAGATACAGTGCAAATGTGGTGTTGTTCTTTTGATTGATATTGTACAATTGATCAAAGTTGGTTGGACAATTTGGTGCAATCGGTTTAATTGCTCCGATCGAGTCTAAGCATGACAGTTGATGTCAGTTGTTCGCTTGGACAAGATAAAATCTGAGTAAGTGAATTAAAGTGACCTAATGGTGACTTAGACAATTGATGTAATTGCTCAATGAAGTCAAGGTATTTGAAGCAAAATACTTGTTGAGACTTAGACAATTGATATAATTGTCTGTTGGATTGTGTTTGATTGGTTGATCAATTGATAGTGTGTGCATGTGATGGATGGTTGTGGTTAATCGTAGCAGCCCCGTTGAGAATAGGTCATTATGATAAATGCCTGATGTAGTCTAGGATTACCATGATCGATTACCTATTGAGACCCGAAGATACTTGATCAAAGTATCTGTTGATAGTCTAGGTGTGCATGAGTCGAGGTACCTGTGTAGATAGAGTAACTTGCATGGCTTATTGGATGACTTAGGATAGGAAACACAATCCCTTCTATTTAGAGATGGATGGTGATGAATGTGGCTTGATTAGGTTGATTGGGACACGATGTAGGGTATGTGATGCTGATTATCAAGATAGGGAGGGTGAGGGGAGGTTCAATGTTAGATAGAAGAAAGGGAGGACCTATGACTCATTCCTATGGAAGAAAAGGAAAATAGAGTATGCACCCATTGTCATTACTATGTATGAATGATATGCAACTATTATGAATGTATGGATGGATGGAATGCAACAGAATGCAATATATATAGATGAGATGAAATGATGATCCATAGTGCTTTATTTTTCATCATTGAGCTTTTAAATGTTATAAGAAAATACAAGCAACTTGACATAATGATTCAAGATGACCTGGGTATTCCTTACATGGATTTCGATATAGCAAGTTAATACAAGCAATTTGATATAATGGATCAAGTTGACTTGAGTATTGCTTGCGGAATAGACAAGGATCATCTCCTTTCATACATGACTTGGAATGTCCTCCTTGATCTTGGGTTGATCATATCCTAAGACAAGTTCATGCCATAATAAGAGATAAAACCTTTATCCAGTTTGGATGAGGTAGGAGAAACCAAAGAAAGAGCATTGTACCTGTAAGAAAACATCATTTATAAAGAATAAAGAATATGGATCCTCGATAATGGTTCATGCTCATATGGTCGAGGTATACACTGTAGTTAGCAAGCCATAGTGATCTATGACTATATTTCGCATAAGATCATGTAACTTAGTGAACTTCCCACATAGACACCATTAGTACATGCCCCAGAATTTCATCAAAATAATTCACAGAAGACATGCAAACAATGTCGTAGGAACCATCTCGGCTACTCTAATCACTTGCGGATATCCCGGAGTAGTGTAGGAACCTGATATATATAAATGAATGAATAACCTACAAATCAAATCAAGTATTTTGATAGCTTAAACATAATTTTCTTATCAAAGAAAATGTCATCTTGTCCTTGTTTTGGTAAGGAAGGATGCATCCTTGTTAAGACAGTTTGTGTGTTGATGGTTGATTGTTGATTTTGATGTGATAAGAGGGAATTTTGTGGAGTATATCACAATGTTTGCATGGTATTTGCCCAGATGAGTATGTACAATGTGGTGCCATGTTTTTGTTTGATTTTGATGTTTTCTATTGTTTTTGGATTTTGTGATTTTGAATGTTTTTGGTATTTTGATGATTGTTTTGAATGTTTTTTGGATTTTTGTGAGATAGTTTTGAATGAAAAACCCAATGAATCATAAGTAATGTAGAATCCACTTCCATCAAAAGAGGGTAAGGGCATTGCCCCCAGTTTAGACATGACTATGAAAAAGCGGGATACAAGATGCATGAAGTACTTTCTTTTTAGTGCAGATCAATAACAAGCCATGATTCAAATGGATGGATGTGTGTATGTAATGAATGTGATCACAACAAGTCTGAAAGACAATGGAGCCATAGCCTTTACAAGTGGTGCCTATTTGCCAGGTTTTCACCATCGCACTTACCCAAGGTGCCACCGGAGTGGTTGTTCACCATTTGGACGCATGATTTTTCTTTACATTTTTTATGTTTTTGTATTTTCTTCAAGTCATTTATTTGAATGTTTTTGGATTGATTTTCTAGTATGTATGAGAGCCTGATACTCTGTACAGCTTTTATGTATAAAACTGTTTGAGGTGCATGTTGTTGATCAGATCTACTAGTGGTTCTCCTTCTGAAGTAGCCAACTGATATGCCTCGGACCCAAATACAACAGTGATAACATATGGACCCAGACAATTTGATTCAAACTTTTCCTGATGTTCTCTGTTTGGTTGGTTACAAGGATTCTCTCAAAGAACAAGGTCACCTACCTCAAATGTACAAGGTTGAACTCGGTGATTATAGCTTCTGCTCATGTGCTGCTAATAGGCTTTGAGGTGATTGTATGCAGCTTGTCATTTCTCATCAAGTAACTCTATGTCTTGAAGATGGGATACTCTGTAGGCTTCGTCATCTATAAGATTATGAAAGGAAACCCATAGAGATGGTATCTCGACCTCAATAGGAAGGATAACTTCCACACCATAGACTAGTGAGTAAGGAGTTGCGCAAGTAGGGGTTCAAATGCTAGTTCGATATGCCCATAGTGCTTGATTCAGTTGAACATGCCAATCATGACTGACATCATTGACTGTCTTCTTGAGGATTCTCAATATGTTTATGTTTGATGCTTCGGCTTGACCATTGCCTTGTGGGTAATAGGGAGTGGAAAAGCGGTGTTGAATGTGAAATTTTTCACAAAGTTCATGGACATCTTGATTCTTGAAAGGAAGCCAATTATCTGTGATGATGGACATGGGTACACCATACCAGCAAATGATGTAATTAAGGATGAATGAGGTGATCTACTTTCCGGTGACTTGGGTAAGTGGAACAACTTTGATCCACTTTATGAAGTATTTAGTGGCAGTAATAATTAATTTGTGGCTGTTGGATGAAGATGGATGCATTTTACCCACAAGGTCAAGTCCCCATTGACAAAAGGGCCATGGTGTTGTGATCGGTTGCAATTCTTGTGCTACTGCATGTATCAGGTCTCCATGAACTTGACATTTCTTGCATTTTCTAACAAAGTAGTAGGAGTCTTTTTCCATGGATGGCCAATAGTATCCATCTCGTATGATCTTCTTGGCTAGTGATGGGCCACTTGAGTGAGTCCCACAAATTCCTTCATGTACCTCTTCCAAGGCCTTTGTTATCTCATCTTGTTCCAGACATCGAAGGAGAGTACCATCAAGACTGTGTCGGTATAGGGTTTCAGCAATAATCATATATCGAGGAGTTTGGCGAATGAAAGTTTTACGTTGGTTATTTGATTGGTTGGGAGGAAGGGTGTGATCATGGAGATAGGTGTAAAACTCACCAAACCATGGGGATTCAAAACTGACAAGGCCACATATCATCTCAGATTCGGGGATATCATAAGCGGGAATCCAAAGTTGTTCTACCAAGAACTCGTAGCATGTTGAATTTTTCGGAAGATCTAGGAGAGATGCAATAGTAGCCATAGTGTCAGCAGCTTGATTTTGATCTCTTGGTATTTGCTCAAAGGTGATAGTAGTAAATGATTCCTTTAGACTGTCCACCATTTGCTTGTATGGCATGAGTTTGTCATCCTTGGTCTGATATTCATCTGTTGCTTGTCAAATGACTAGTTGGGAGTCACCATATACTTGTAGTTATTGTAACTTCTATTGTATGGCTAGCCTAAGTCTTGTGATCAAGGCCTCATATTCAGCTATGTTGTTTATGCATGGAAATGTAAGCCTATAAGACTTCGGGATGCTGTCACCTTGAGGTGTGATAAATAGAATGCCTGCACTCGAGCCATGCCTAGTGTATGAACCATCAAAGTATAGTTTCCATGGTTGTGTTGTTGTGATCATGAATATCTCTTCATCTGAAAAATTAGAAATGAGGGGATGATCGCCTATGAGTGGTGCATCGGCCAACTGATCTATAATAACTTGTCCTTTGATAGCTTTACGGTCCACATACTCAATGTCAAATTCACTTAGAATCATCACCCATTTGGCCAAGCGACCTGTTAATGCTGCTTTGCTAAGTAAGTACTTGAGTGGATCAATCTTTGCAATGAGTTGTACTTTATGTGTCAACAGATAGTGCCTCAATTTAGTGGCTGCCAAGATTACTACTAGGCAAGCTCACTCAATAGGTATATAATTGAGTTCATAGCAAACCAGTGTGTGAGAGATGTAGTAAACAACACACTCTTTCCCTTTTGCATTGTGTTGAGCCAGTAGCACTCCCAATGCTGTATTAGTTGCTGAAATATAGAGTAACAGAGGTCTGCTTGGATCTGGTGGGATCAACAATGTTGTATTCATGAGATAATCTTTAAGCATCTGGAATGCTTGCTCGCATTTGGTATCCCATTGAAAGCAGATGTTTTTGTGTAGCAGGTGTGTAAATGGGTGACACTTATCTACCAGTTGTGCAATGAATCTTTGGATGGATTGTAGTCATCCTTGTAATGTCCTTAGTTGACTAATATTCTTTGGAGGTGGCATGTCCATGATTGCCTTGACTTTTGTTGGGTCAACCTCAATACCTTTGCTTGAGACAATGTATCCGAGAAGCTTCCCTGAGGTTACTCCAAAGACACATTTCTTTGGGTTGAGTCTAACATGATATTGTTCCAATCTATCAAAGATTCTCTCTAATATGTCCAAATGACCTTCTCTTGTGAGTGATTTTGCTAGCAAGTCATCAACATAATATTCCATTATGGTGTGCATCATATCATGGAAGATAGTGGTCATTGCTCGTTGATAGGTCACTCATGCATTCTTTAGACCAAAAGGCATTACATTCCAGCAGTATGTTCCCCATGGACATGTGAAGGCCATCTTATGTTGATCCTCTGGTGTGATCTTTATCTGATTATACCCTGAAAAGCCATCCATGAGTGAAAGCATGGCATGTCCTGCTGTTAGGTCCACTATGATATCGATATTTGGTAGGGGAAAGTCATCCTTAGGACATGCCTTGTTCAGATCTCTGAAGTCAGTACAAATGTGGATGCCCCCTTTTGGTTTGTCAATAGACACAATATTGGATATCCAATTTGCATAATCAATTGGTCTAATGAAACCAACATCTAGGAGTTTCTTAAGTTCTTCTTTGACTAGTACTGCAATCTGAGGATTCATCTTGTGAAGCTTCTGCTTGACAGGCTTGGCTCCTTCTGCTAATGTGAGGTGATGCATGACTAAATTAGGATCAAGCCTAGACATGTCTTCATATGACCATGCAAAGTTGATCTGACGCTTTTGAAAGAACTCTACAAATTTAGGTTGTTCCTCTAGAGTTAGAAGAGATGCCAGATGTATGTGGTGAGGAGTTTCAGGAGTCCCTACGTTGTATTCTTTTGTTTCCTCGATGAGAATCGTTGATCATTCCCATTGTGTACTAGCAGGGAGAATGTCAAACCTTTCATCTGTCGATGCCTCAGAGAGGTTTTCACCATTGGATACGCTCTTTCTTTTTACTTTTGTTGGATCAAACAGTGCCACAGTGTGGTTTTCACTGGAAGATCCATGTTTTATTGTTATATTTTGCAGCTGAAAGGTTTGGCATCTGCCCCAAAGTATGCTACACTATTAAGTTCTATGGCGAATCCAACTTTGTGATCCCCACTTGGTATGCTATCTCGCAGTTCCAAAAAGTCAATAATCGCCTCATCATTTTGGAAATGGTCAAGACATGGGGGATTAGGTTGGTTCCATTCGATGAGTTCAGGATGGATAATGGGCATTACTTCATCGATTAGGTTAAGTTTGTTAGATGTGTCAGTGAGGGTTAAGACGTTGTGGTGAAGGTTGTTGATGGTACTCTCCCTGTCAGAATCAGGCGTAGGATATGACGTAGGGCCTATGGAAGATGTTTCCAGTTTAGGAACCCAAGAGGTTTTAATCTGTGCTTCTCCATAAACAAGAATGTCTTTGTGAGGTGGAAGGGGTGATAAGTCTTCCTCATTTGAAGTATTCAGATGTATTGAATCAAACTCCCACTCATGTGAGTCAGTCTCTGAGTCACTTTCCAGTATCCGATTGTTATACTATATTGGGATATCTTTTGAGTTAAACACTACAGGTGTGATTGGCTGATGTACCATTGTAGATGAAATGATCAGTGCTACAGGAAGGATTATGGGGATTAGTGAATCCAATACGGGGAGCATCGGTGTTGTTGACTTTGCTACTTCTGCTGGAATTGCCAGTGTTGTTGATACTATTGGGAATTCTGATATAGTTGTTGTTGCTAATGGTGCTTTTGATGTTATTGCTGCTGTTGATAGGGTTGCTGGTTTGATTGGTGGAATGATGGGTGCTGAGGATGATCTTGCTGGGATTTTTAGCCTCAGTGGGGCAGTTGTGATGGTGTGCGGTGTTGCTAATATGATCAAAGGTAGCCTTTTTGTAGTAGGTTGATATAGAGGTTTGTTGGGTTTCCTTTTGAATCAGAGCTTAGGCAGGATCTCCTTTTGAAAGCCTAGTCCTATGTTATCCTTAGGCTTTAATTCCGACTGTAGAGGCTCATGTCATCCTTGCTTGCAAGATCCCAAAGCACTCTGACCATCATAACCCATCCTTTGCATAATGAGAAGGCCCTTTCCATATTGATATGTGGGAAGCTTAGCTTGTGCGATGTTTGTGGTGATAGGATCTTTATAGATCCATTCTGCTAAGTCCTCCTCTCTGGTTTCCTCTTCTTGACTCTTTCCAAGGATAAAAGGTGTCAAAGTACATGCTGGTTTGACCAGTGGTGATTGAAGTACCTATTGAGGTTTTCCATGTGTTCTAGGAGAAGTGGGCATTTGTCCAACACAAAAGAGTTGGCTTAGATTGTAGTCTCTAGGACCTTCTTCTGTTATTTTCATCTTGAGCTTCTCTTGCTTGGATATAGTGGTGTTTGAACTGGAAAGAGAGGATGGACTTATGCATGAGGTGGAGGAGATGGCTTCTCTATTGTTGGGAATGGTAATCTCTGGTTGATGACTTATATTATGACAATATGCAAAGCGATTTGCATCTCCCAAGATTGTGATTTCTACACCATTATGCGGGAACTTGATACACTGATGGTAAGTGGATGGAACGACTTGCATGACGTGTATCCAAGGTCTTCCCAACAACAAATTGTATGGTAGAGGAAGGTCCAGGACTTGACAGATGATGTGTTTCACCATAGGGCCCACTCAGATTGGTAGTACAACAACTCCTTTGGATGAATGCTCTGCATTATCATAAGCTTTGATTGTGATCTTCTTGTGGGGATCCACTGAGTCAATTGCATATCCCAAAGCTATGACTAATTGTAGTGTACAGATATTCAGGCCTACTCCATTATCGATCAAGACTTGCTTGATCCTACGTTGGTTGATAAACCCTTCAATGTGGAGTGAGGCATTGTGAGGTTGTTGGAAGGATGAGTTGTCACTTTCAGAGAAAGTGAGACAAGGTGATGACCTTAGATTTCCAACCATGGCTTGGAACTAATCTTTATTTAGGTTTGCAGGGACTGACGCCTCTTGGATAGCTTGATCCAAAATTGTTTTATGGGATGGAGATAGGCGCAATAGCTCTAAGATACATATTAGTGTGAGCATTTTGTCTAATTGGTCCACAAGGTTATACTACTTTGGGATAGATTGAGTGCCTTGTGGAGCTGCATTTATGGTAATCTTGCTGCGACATGTAACAACATTGCAGGTGGAGTTGGGATTTTTGATGGTAATAGTTGCAAATTGTTCACTGGCATCATATAGATGATTCATAGTGTAATTATATGCAACTTGCGTATAATTGGTGGTATTTGTGTTTCGCCCTGAAGTGGAAGGACCCCTTTGATCTTGGGATGGAAGTGGATTTTTGAACATTAGATGATCATTGTTTGTTGTCTTTAGGTCGTGCCCTTCGATTTTGATATCACCTCGGTCAATAAGATCTTGAATAAGATCTTTCAATCTGTGACAATTGCTTGTCTTATGCCCTTTTCCTTGATGGAAATCACAATGTTTAGTATCCCTCCACCATGAAGGTTTGAATTGAGTTTTGTAATTTGATGTTTTGGGTAAGGTCACTAGATTTTGAGAAACCAATTAGCGTAACACTATTTGGATGGGTTCCCCTAAGGGAGTGTATGTTCACTTCGGTTTAAAATTTTGTTGACGTTATCTAGGTTCTTCTTGAGATCTATTGTGGCCTTGATTTGGAGGAGCAACTATGTTATTCTTGGGTGGGGGGTTCTGTCCTGCAAATCGGACCACATGTTGTGCACTTTTGATAGTTCGTGCATCCACAACCCCGTCATTGATAACATTTTTATTTTTGTTCCAAAAGTTAGGCTTGTCACTATTGATAAATCCTTTCTTGATGAGAGCTCGCTCACATTTTAAGCCTTTGGTGATCATGTCATTGAAAGAATCTATGTCTTTTACATCTAGGTGAAATTCCATTTCTTCGTTTAAGTTGGAAATAAATATTTCCACTAGTTCTTGTTCAGGTAACTGAAGAAAACGTCTGCCAAACATCTGATGCCATCATTGTAGGAAGACTAAGAAAAGTTCACCTAGTTTTTGTTTAGTGTTACATAGATTAGCCATGGTGATATCACGTTCAATGTTATGTGAGTAATGTGCTAGAAACTTCTAGATGAGTTCCTCAAATTTCCTAATTCCACTTGGTAATCGGGAAAACCATGATGTGGTTGTTCCTCCCAAGCTTTGGGGAAAAAGGCACATTAGGTATGTATCCTCGTATGCCACTTCAAGGCATGCTGAATGGAATTCTCTGACATGATCGTGAGGATCTCCTTTTCCTCTGTAATTTTCAAACTTGGGTATTTTGAACCCTCATGGAAAAGGTAGCATATAAAGATTCCTATCAAAGGGATAGGGACAAATGTCATTAAGTGAGAATTGATTAGTCTTCACACCACTACGGAGTTGTTGGGTGAGATTTTCAACTTGTTGCCGCAACATCTCTATGTCATTTGGAGGAGGAGGAGGTGGTGGATTACCTTGAGGAATGTTATATCTGATGTGATCTCTACCTCTATCATCCTCATTGTGACTCTGTCATTCTGATGCTTGTCTTAGTTGTGGAAGATCAAAGTCAGAGGGGAGTTTAGCTCCTTCTTGAGCAAGTCTTAAAAAGTGAGCATCAACATTACTCCTGAGTATTTCATCAAAAAGTCTGTTAAAGAGAGGGCTGTGTTGTGCCCTTTCTATTATCACAGGAGTAGGAGTACTTGGGTTTTCGTCATTCACATTTCCTCCAAGTGCTTCTTGAAATTCATTGAGATTTTCCTCTTCTTCTTCTTCAATTTCTATTTCTCATTGCCTTGACCATGATCGGGTTTGGGCCATTTTGTTTACAAGCTTTTGTTGAAGTTGGGTGAAAATGATGATGAGTTGTTGATGAAATGAAACATTTATGATTGGTGAAGTGTTTTGCATACGGATCTCTAACACTTAAAGGTAGATATGACAAAAATTATTTCTTGAATTGCTTGTTGTGTTTGATAAGGTTTGATGTGATAAGGTGTAGAGAAATCTGAGATGCATTACAGACTTAACTACCTAGTAATGAGAGGATTCACTCATACACTAGTTTTAACCTGCGTAGATATGTCTCTTAGGATGAGCTTATCCTAGATGTAGAAACAATCTAAAAAGTGATTTGTTGTGTTGATTCAAGCAATATCCAAAAGAGAATTTAGGACAAGAACCTCTTAATGTTTTGAGAGTTGAAATGAAGTGATGAAGTGAAGGTGAGAAATGGATGAAATGTTTAACTTCAATAAAAGCTTTGTGTAACAAATGGAACAAATTCTACCTCTTCTCTTTCGGGTGTTGGTGACATTTCTCGAACCACGTTGTATGTGATACAAATGTCTGGGAAGAAGTCAGGGTTGATCTTTCCTCCTTTGTTCTTGTGATAACTCAAAGCTCTATATTGCATAAAAGCTCTGTGGTTCAATGATTCTGGATCAAATTCATTTGATTTTCCTTGAAGATAAAGGTACATGTGACACAAAAAAGCTCTATGAGAGATAAAGATTTGTCTATTTAGATAGAAGAATTTCTGCCTTTTGATTAAAGCCTTTGAGCTCAAGGATCTTCTTTTCAAGTTGATGTGCTGATGAAGATTCTTCTTTCTCAAGATGTGAAGAATGGTCATATATTTTGATACTCTTCTCTTTGTTTTTGATCTTTTTGGTTGTTTTGAAAATATTTGGTTGGATGAATACTTGTTCTGAAATTTTGGATTTTATGATGTTTCTTTGACAAGAAAACAAAGCAAGCACACAAACACAAGCATGTTGCCTCAAAGGCACAAATGAGTATGGGTCTAGATCAACCCAATCCTTGGAATTTTTATGACCCTTTCCTTTAAGTGTATTTTAGGTATTTTTCTTTCCAAAGCCTGAAGTCGGCTCAATTTGCACTTGGTCTTAACTCAAATGAAAACACTTCAAACACTTTTTATCCCTAAGGTCAAATGGCCAGTTGCAATAAATTCAGCCCACATCTTGATATTTCTTCGACTTTGGTACTACATACCTTATGAATCCCATTGTGGCAGGTAAGGATGTGATATACTAAGTCTTGCACAAGCATAACAAATAGATGATCTCTATGATGGGGGAGTCACCACTTTCATCAAGCCACAAGTGACTTTTCAAAAAGCTATGTTTCTACTCAAGGAAATATGTATGGTGAGTATCTTAGGAGCAAAACCATCTATGCTCTTGCACTGAATTGTATCACAAATATCCTCAATCAATAGAACGGGTGGGCTACTACTTAAAGGTGTTTAGCAATGTTCGATGTCTTTGAATATAAGTTCATTATGAAGTGACTCACTTAAGAGCCTTGTAACTTGTGGTGGGGCCCATTTGTCCTTTCAGCAAGTTACATTGTAGGAACAACTATACCCAAGGCTACAACTTTCACTCTCACCTGATTTATATAGCGGCTCGAGGATTTACTGCGCGAGGTCGTTCCCAAGAGTAAACGATCCCTTGGCAGGCCTCTCTTAAAAAGATAAAGTTTTGAGTGTTACTAACACTTTTCTCTTGCACCTAGGACCATGAGAGCCAAGGGAGAGGATAGTGTGTGTTAGAAGTAGGACCACTCGACTAACTCTTTTGCACAAGTGTGCCAAACATGAAATTCACTTGTTCTTTTTAACTTGTCATTGCAATGATGTTCTATCTAATTGGAGATGTTGCTCCAACAATCATGGTGTTCTTTTTATCCTTCAATGGCAAAATGTGTTGTAATCTAGGAATTGGAAATCCCGGTCAACTAAATTAAGAGCACGTTTTGCTTGAAGTAAATCGATTTGAGAACAACTATGACAAATTGGGGATTCTTTTTAACTTGCACAAAATGAAGTGTTGATTGTGAATTTTAGTTTGATGCAAGAAATAAAATTTGCCTTGTTGATTTTAAGAACCAAAAGAATTTGTTCCTAACTTTGCAAAAAATAATTTTGTGTTTGTTTTTGTGATTCTTTTTAACTTTGAACAAGTGTGATTCTTTTTAGAGCTCTAAACAAAAGATGTGGTTCTTTTTAAAACTCCAAATGAAAGTGTAGGTGGTTTCTAACCCAAAAGGAAAATGAATTTATTTTATCCTAACTTGAAAGACAAAGTTAGCAATATGAACAAATTTATTTCGTAAGCTAAAATTGCTAAAAATAATCCTATTGTAGGGGTTACTTAAAACTTGCACAAAAGATAATTAGTTAGAAAAATCTGCATATTTTGGTGGGCTTCTACAAGCCTAGAAATTTTGGTTTTTGGTTACAAGGAATTTTCTTACAACTCTCTGTTACAATAGTGCTACTCTGTGTGAAAATAGAAGCGCTATTTAACATGAAAGATCAACAGTATAGACGATAGCGCTAAAGTATCAATTTATGAAGGCGCTAAACTAAGAACAAAAGTGCAAGAGAATGACCTATGAGTCAAGCTAAATAGTCAAAAAGTTAGTAAAAAGTTGTTGGATTCACGTCGGGTTCACCAAATGATGCTCTACAAAAAGGGATTAGAAAATCTGCTTGATGGAAACACACACAAGAGCACAAGAAACAAATGTTAGTGTTAGCAACAAAAGATTATCCTAAACAAGTATATCAAGAGAGATATTAAGCATGAAATAGAAATCATATAAACATAGAATAGATAAACTATACTCCTCCAAATGCTAATCAAGATGCTCATAGTTGCTCCTCCCTTGTTTCTCTCCTCTCCAAGTCCCACATGAGTGTAGCTCTCAACTTTTAGCACTAGCCATGGATGCCATATGGAGATTCAAGATGGTTGAATATGATAAGCAAATTCTATGCAAGTGTAGATAGTGATGCTATGAAAAATCTCTATACTAATACCAGTATAACAACAATACTCTAATTCTTCCTTCTTTGCTTGAGGAGAAGGGTTCTATTTATAGAAGAAATGGAGAAATGAAGGGTTAAGATTGAGCAACTTTAAAAAGGGTTAGGATTGAAAGATATTCAATCCATGTGAGACTTTCAACCCAATCTCATGTTGACAAGTGTCACCATGAGGAGGCTTGAGAGGAGAGATAAGGAGCATTAAATGCTTGAGGGGACATGATGGTTACCCTAGTCAAAGAAATAAATGCTTTGAAGAGACCCATGAGTCAAAAGGATGGTTAAGTTAGAGGAAAGTCTCTAACCAAAGGTAAAAGGTGAGTTAACCATAAATGGTTATGTAAGAGCCTTTAATGGTTTGGAAGACTTTAGAGGTTAACCATTTGAAGACATAAAGCCTTTAATGGTTATTGAAGACTTTGGAGGTTTTTGAGAAGTGACTTCCTTTTATTTAGGAATGTGACAATGATTAGGATAAGATTAGGATAATTAGAAAGAGTTAGAAGAATCTAGAAGGGATTTAGGCATGCAAGTGGATTTTGTAGGAGAATGCAAGTGGGAGGAATTTTGGGATTTTCAATTGAAATAAAATCATTCATTTCAATTAAATGGTGTAATTTGCATTTGGGTAAATATTCAAATAAATATTAATTTATTTAAATGAGAAAAAGGAAGATAAAACATTAAATGCTTGAAGACTTTAAGGGAAACCATTAAAGGTTTGAGAAGACTCTAGAAGGAAGCCATTAAATTTAAAGACTTTAAGGGAAACCATTAAAGGCTTGAGAAGATTCTAGAAGGAAGCCATTAAGTTTGAAGACTTTAAGGGAAGCCATTGAAGGTTTCAAGTGGGTGAGGATAAATAGGATTTTAAATAAATAATTTATTTAAAATAGTTGCGCAACTTGCATTTGTAGGAAAATGCAAGTGGGTGGAGGATAAAGGTGATTTAAATAAATGTTAGTTTATTTAAATGCGAGAGATGGGATTTTGGGGGAATTTAAATAAATATTAATTTATTTAAATGTGAGAGAAGATTTAATTAAATAAATATGATTTATTTATTTAACTAATGGTCTGAATTTGGTTAAGTGAATTAAATCAAATAAATTGAATAATTTATTTAATTAATAGGAGAAGAGGGTTAAGATGAATTAATTAAATATATTAATTTAATTAATTATTGATTGATGGTTAAATAATCAAATAAATACTAAATATTCATTTAATTAAGTGGACAGATTTATGTGACTACATTTGCGCCTCTTTGAGATGATGCAGTTTTATCACGTCATTTCAAAGAAAGAAAAATAGGTGTGAAGAAATATGCCCCATAAATGTTAATTTAGTGGGTGGTATGCCCCCTTGAGAGATGGGCCGAAAAATTTCAAAAAATTGGGTAATCTCTCGAAAAAGAACGAGAAGTGGAGGGGAGGTAGAATAAAAGAAATTAGCAATAACGGTGAAAGAATGGAAGAAAATAGAGTGAATACGGAGAAATGGAAAGCTAGTGAGTACCCATAGGATATGTAGGTGATATAGTGCAAATGTGGTGTTGTTCTTTTGATTGTTATTGTACAATTGATCAAAATTGGTTGGACAATCTAGTGCAATCGGTTTAATTGCCCCGATCGAGTCAAAGCATGATAGTTGATGTCAGTTGTTCGCTTGGACAGGATAAAATCTGAGTAAGTCAAACAAAGTGACATGATGGTGACTTAGACAATTGATGTAATTGCCCGATTAAGTCAAGGTATTTGAAGCGAAATACTCATTGAGACTTAGACAATTGATGTAATTGTCTGTTGGATTGTGTTTGATTGGTTGATCAATTGATAGTGTGTGCGTGTGATGGATGGTTGTGGTTAATCGTAGCAGCCTCATTGAGAATAGGTCATTATGATAAATGCCTGATATAGTCTAGGATTACCATGATCGATTACCTATTGAGACCCGAATATACTTGATCAGAGTATCTGTTGATAGTCTAGGTGTGTGTTATATTGTTATATTGGTATATTGTTATACTTGATCAGAGTATCTTTTGATAGTTACTCATATCATAGAGTTTACTCATATTGTTCAAAATCTTTACTCGTATGAGTTGCTGCCCCTTTGTGTTTACTTGTTTAAAAAATAGTGAGCATTTTTTAGCATTGAAACTTGAAATTTTGATTTCTATGATTGATTAGTTAGATTCATGGGCACTTTTGACATCTTTAGAACTCAATTTGTATTGCATACTGACAAGTTTATGTTTAATTTTGCAGGTTAGCTTGTTGGACATACAATTTTGGTGTACCTATCTACCGACCATGAGATTAGTTCGACAAATATCAGATGCTCAAAGGGCTCATATTGAGGCATGTGGTTTTGGACACTTGTTGTAAATGCCAAATATTCATGTGAATCATGGATTGCTGATTGCATTAGTTGAGAGATTTCATTCAAAGCATAACACATTTCAACTACCTACCGGGGAGATAATGATCACTCCCGAGGATGTATACAGGATTCTAAGGATTTTGTTTTTAGGTGGTGGAGTGGATTATGATTTGTCTCCTCAGGTGGGGATTATAGCATTACATAGGGTCTTCCAGGAGGACAGTCTGATAGTCTAATCCATTTCACGGGGTGACCTAATGAGCAGATATGGAGGGAGATTTCCCATTGGTTGTGTGTTGGCTGGATTGATAGAATGCTTTATTATGCTAGAAAAATGTCAGTAGGGATTCTTGTATGGTTGGGGGAGGATTTTAGAGATGTTAGTTGCTCATCCAAGAAGATTGGGTTGGGGATCTCGCTTGCTGACACATATGTATCATGAGATGAATGAGATTGCATACTGAGATGCGAAGAGCATGGCTATTGGAGTTCTTATTCTACATATATGGGCATGGGAGAATATCCCAGTATAGAGGCTAGTGGTTGATGATTTGAGAGAGGCACATCAGCCCATCGTGTGTCGATATTTAGGTTACTTGACATAGCCTCACTTGGGGAAGATAGGTTTCTAGAGATGCCAATTGGATGACCTTATTGCTGTTGTCTAGAGGCCTTACAGATAATTAGAGAAGTGGGATGACTAGAGGCATGAGTGGAGATTGATGTGTATGACACACCCACTCATTGGGAGATCGCAATTAGTTATTGAGCAGTTTTTTATTAGCCAGGTGATGAGGCAGTATGGGCAAGTGTAGACTATTTCATAGTAGTTTACTACTTATGCTTGGTTTGGGCTTGAGGAGAGGAAGGGATGGGCGCTGAAGTTATCTTATGCCCTAGTAGTATAGGAGATGATATTTAGAGTACAATGCTAATGCAGGGGTGACCCCAGAGTACAAGGATGAGTCCTTGAGACATCCATTCCCATGGTTTATAGATCTATGAGAGCGAGTGCCTCAAATTGATGAGGGTGGAGAGGATGCACGAGCTCAGCCACAGGGATAGGCTCAAGTATAGGGAAAAAGAGTAGATCCACCTAGGTAGGCCAAAGGTGATCCCGGTGCGAGCAGTAGTAGGGCACCAGTGATTGGTCAGCATTGGAGGAGGGGATAGCCTGGTTCATTTGGTGCAGTTGAAGGATAGGCAGGTGGATCTTGGGATGTAGGGGCTAGAGGTGGTATTGATGGTGAGGGATGAGAGGAGGAGATACCTCAGGGAAAGATGCTAGTGGATATGATCCGTATGATGAGAGGGAAGGTGAGGACTCTCAAGACATAGATGGCAGTCATGCAGAACCAGGTTGTAGAGCATGATCAAGAGGCATTGAGATTACGAGGAGAGTTAGCTGCCTCCTGATGTGAGGTTCTACATCAGTCTAGCCGAGAAGCATATTACATCGCAACATACAGTGCAATAGTGCTTGCACATAAACAAGTGACTCCTTACTTAGAGTATATGGCTAGATTAGAGTGAGCACAGGCACCTTGACAGTTTGATGTTCCATAGGCACCTCCTCCTCTAGGTGATGAGGCAGAGGGTCAGAGCTAGATTGTTATAGGCTCTGTTTTATGTTGTATACCCCATTTTTGTATTTTATGCAATTCCTGCTCTGATAGACACAATTTATGATATTTTATATCATTTGTACCCATTTGGCATTGACATTTTTGATAAGATATATACAACACATGATTCAATCTTAGTGTTGTTGTGTCGAATATATGAAATGTTTTGTGAGATGTCCATCTATATCCATTATTCTATGTGATGTTCTAAATGAATGCATTTCTTTTCAGTATGTAATGCAGATGAATATGGATGTTTTTGTTTCTTTTTCATATGCAATAAATAATAAAAATGATGAGCTAATGATGTAAATGTATATTTTTTTGTTTTTCATGCAATAATATGAATGGAAATGAATGCTTAATGAACTTATGGATCTATATATGATATACTCATGAATGCAGCAAAAATCTCATGTAAGATTTTAGATTTTGGTGCTCAACAACTCAATTGTGTCGATAAAGTCAGTTGACCACTTGGTGAAGAAATGATGATTGTTTCGAAGTTAGGATCTCATTCAAAGAACAAAGAGAGAGATTGCATTATGCTGAAATCACTTGTAATGCACAAAATTAAGAATGAATGCAACTTAAAACCGAGTCACTAGGTTTTAATTTGTTTTTATCATCACTGAGCAGAAATGTAGGAATAAACATAAGCATCAAAGCACGAAGAGCCAAGATGACTTGAATGTCACGTCCTTTTTAATATAGCAAGCAAACATAAGCATCAAGGCATAAAGAGCCAAGATGGCCTGAATGTTGCCTGCATGCAAACATACCAGACAAAGCAGAGTTCCTTCCTTGTTATATGCAATATTGATTATCTCATCCGCAATCACCCTTGTATCATTGATATCCTAGGACAGATTAAGCATGTATCTAGATTGCATGATAAAGAAAGTTACTCAAAACATACAAAGAAATTATTCCAACCCCCCTGTAGCATACAAATAAATAGAGTCGAGGTATGTGTGGAGAGTTCACCTTGATGTGAAGGAACTTATCACAGACACCCAACTTATGAGATGTTTTTAGATCATCAGAATCATACCTACAAGCAGAAAACAAATAAAATTATCATGCCCCCAGTCCTTGCTCCTCTTGGTCAAGATAGACTTCCTCGAGTTACTTAGAGGGAATAATAATCGAAAACCAAGTTAAAAGACAACATTCAAAGAAAATTTAAATCAAAGCTCAAACAATTTTCAATGATTGTTTTCAGTGTTCCTTCTTTATGGGTCTATTCAGTGGTCAAAATCTATAGTAAATAGGAGACAGGCGAATGACTCAGATTGGATGACCTAGTACTACCAACCTAAAGATGACTTGGTTGAACTACTTAGGACATTTAAATTGATCAGTGGATTACCCTTAGACTAGGACGTTGATTGGTTTCGAGCCACGAGGGTTCCAAGAAGAACCAAGGTGTCATGAAAGTGACTGAATGATATATACAAGATAAAGCGAAGATGCAGAAATGAGGGAAATAAAGAAGGAAATGCCCAATTTGCATTGATAGATGGAGCAATTCATTCTAAGAGGTGCCTGCTTACCAGGTTTTCACCTGCTTGGCAAATATTCTTTCTTTTTTTTTACTACCAAGGTGTCTGTTTACTAGGTTTTCACCAAGGCATTTTCTTTCATATTTTGATTTTTTTTTTTGTTGTTTTCTCTTTTCTCTTTCTTGTTTTTCTATAGGACCTTTTCTAGTTTTTTAGAATTTATTTAGGACTTTTTTCAATTTTTAGAATTTCTTCAGGACTTATTCTGATTTTTAGAATTTCTTTAAGACTTTTTCATTGTAGAGAATGCTGGAGCAAAGAATGCTAGGTGTAGAATTTATTCAAGTGGATGGTGTTGATCAGTTCACAGAGCTGTTCTCCTTTTGATGTTGAGAGTTGATAAGTGCTAGAGCCAAAGGCTGCAGTAATGATGTAGGGACCCAACCAGTTGGGTTCAAACATCCCCTTTTGTTCTTGAAACTGTTGATTTTTAGGATTCTCTCTTAAAACAAGGTCACCAACCTAAAATTCTGTATGTCAAACTTTCTTGTTATAACCTCTAGACATTTTTTTTTCTAATAATCTCTCAGATGATCAAACGCCACTTGCCGATGTTCATCTAGCAATTCGAGTTCTTGAAATCTAGATATTTTGTGGTCTTCTTCAGTGACAAGACCTTGCAGAGAAACTCTCAAAGAAGGGATTTCCAACTCTATAGGCAAGACTGCTTCAACCCCATATACCAAAGCAAAAGGTGTAGCTCCTATAGGTGTTCTGATGCTTGTTTGATAAGCCTACAGTTTCAAATTGAGCTGCAGATGCCAATCCTTCCCAGATTTGTTGATCGTTCTATGTAAGATAGTCAACAAATTTTTATTAGATGCTTTAGCTTGGCCATTACCTTGAGGGTAATATATAGAAGACCAATGCTGTTTGATTTTGAACCTTTCGTAGAGCTCATCTAGATCCTTGTTTTTGAACTGCCCTCCATTGTCAGTCATAATCAAATAAGGTATTCCATACCTACAGATAATATAGTTAAGAATGAACATAGCTACATGTTTACCAGTTTCTTTGATTAGTGGGAGCACTTCAACCCACTTGGTGAAGTATTCAGTTGTAGTTATGATAAACTTATGTCCATTAGAGGATGTAGGATACATTTGGTTGATGAGATCAAATGCCCATTGTTGAAAAGGTCAATGTATAATAAAAGGTATTAGCTCTCTTGCTGGAGCATGTATGAGATGCCCATGTAGCTGACATTTCTCACAAGTTTTAGCAAATTTTATAGCATCTTTTTCCATATTTGGCCAATAGTAGCCAACTCTTAGTAGTTTCTAAGCTAAAGTTATATCAGTTGAGTGAGATCCACAAATATTTTAATGGACTTCAGAATGCATGTTGGGATTCTTTAGGTTCTAGACACCTAAGCAATGTACTATCCAAACCTCACCTATACAAATAATTAGCAATGATGACATACCATGAAGCATTTCGGATCAGGTTTTTTTTCTCATTATAGGTAAGGTTATTAGGGATAATTTGGTCACATAAATAAGAGTAGATATGACTATAGCAAGATGAGTCATGTCCAATGATAAAACAGACCATTTGGGACTTAGGGGAATCATAAGCAAGATAATGATGCTCTTCCACCAAGAATTAATAGCGATACTCAAATTCTTGTAGTTGTGGTATGGATGCCAATGTAGCCATAGCGTCGACTGCTCCATTTGTTGATTTGGGAATCTGCTGAAATGAGACAAAAGTAAAGTATTTCTTAAAGTCATCAACCATTATTTTGTAGGGAATCAGTTTTTTATCCCGAGTTTGATATATATCATTGTTCTGGTTGATTATTAGCTAAGAGTCACCATAGATTTATAACTCAACCAATTTCCATTCAATAGCTAGCTTGATTCCATTTACCAAGGCTTCATATTTTGCAATATTGTTTGTACAAGGAAAGAGGATCTTGCACACCTTTGGGATTGAGTATCTTTGAGGAGTGATAAAAAGAATTCCAGCAATAGAACCTTGTTGAGTAAAAGACCCATCAAAGAACATTTTCCAGGATCACTGAGTAAGGTGCATTATGGACTCATCGATAAATTCTATGTGCAAAGGTTGATTGTCTTCAAGAAAAGCATCAACAAGCTCATCTGCAATGACTTGTCCTTTGATAGCTTTGTATTTTATATATTCAATTTCAAATTCTGTAAGAATCATAACCCACTTAGCCAATATCCCTGTAAGCATTGCCTTGCTGATAATATATTTGAGCGGATCTATCTTAGCCACCAATTTGATAGAATGTACTAGCATGTAATGTCTTAATTTATGTGGTGCGAAGACCAATTCTAGACAATCTTTCTCAATAATAGTATAGTTCATCTCATAGGACACCAACATCTGACTGATATAATATATAACTCTTTCCTTTTTATTCTCATCCTGTTGAGCCAAAAGTTCCCCTAGTGATGTATCAGTAACTGATATGTAGAGTATCAAGGGTTTGTTTTGAATCAGTGGCATTAATATAGGTGGATTGGAAAGATATTCCTTAATTTTCTTTAGATGTTGTTCACAATATTCATCCCAGTTGTAGGTAGCTCCTTTCCGTAAAGATTTTGTGAATGGCTAAGCTTTATCTACGAGCTAAAAGATGAAATGTCCTATGAATTGGAGCCGCCCTTGTAGAGTCCTCATCTAACTGACATTTTTTGGAGGTGGCATGTCCAAGATAGCTTTAACTTTTCCTGAGTCCACTTCAATTCCTTTCGCTGAAATAGTTTATCCTAGGAGCTTGCCAGACGTGACTCCAAATGCACATTTCTTGGGATTTAATCTGAGTTTAAATTTTTCCATCTCGTCTAAGATTGGACCCAACTCTGAGAGATGTGTTGATCTTTTCATAGTTTTGAGTAAAGTATCATCGACATAGTCCTCCATGTTTTTGTGCATCATATCATGAAAAATTGTTGTTACAACTCTTTGATAAGTGGCACTTGCATTCTTTAACCTGAAAGGCATTACATTCCAGTAGAAAGTTCCCCATGCATAGGTGAACACTATTTTCTCTTGATCCTCAGGTACAATTTTGATCTGATTGTATCCAGAAAAACTATCCATCAGATAGTACATTTCATAACCTGTATTCATGTCCACTATCATGTATATGTTGGGCAGTGGAAAATCATCTTTTGGACATGCTTTGTTTAAATCTCTAAAATCTATGTAAACATGTATTGATTTGTCAGGTTTGGAAATAGGTACAATATTAGATATCCACTCAGCATAATCAATTGCTCTGATGAATCTAGCTTTTAGTAATTTTTCTAACTCAGCCTTAACAAGTAATGCAACATGAGGATGTATTTTTTTGAGTTTTTTCTTAACAAGTTTAAGTCCGGGAGCGATAGAAAGATGATGCATGATGATGTCAGGATCCAGACCTAGCATATCAGCATATGTCCATGCAAAATTGATCTTTTTTTCATGAAGAAATCAATAAATTCTTTCAATTCTTTTGCTAATAAGGATTGAACTACATGTATGGAATGTTAAGCTTCTTTTGTTCCAATGTTTACTGGTTGTGTAGGTTCAATCAATATTGATGGTCACTGTTGAAAGTGATTAGGTAAAATATCAAGTATCTCACCTTCAGGTGCCTTAGAGAGGTTTTCACTATTAGGTACATCCTTTATTTTTCCTATTTTTGATTCTGACACTGCCACACTGTGGTTTTTTCCATCAGAACACTTGTTTTTCTTTTTTTGACTTTTGAGACTAAGATACAAGTGACATTTGTTGTTGTCATGTTCTCATTTTGTTCATTGGTGGAAGAGCCCATTTTTTTGAGTGCATTAAGATAACAGGATAATGTATAGTCATTGAAAAAGGTAGGGATATTCAAGGGTTTATCTTGGAGAGTACATTTAATAAGCTCAGGATGTACCAGGGATAAAGATTTAATAGGTTCAAGGGAATTCATGATATTGTCATCACAACCTTGGACCGACAAGTTGAGGTCTAGGAGACTACCTTTCGTAAGCGTCTCGAGACCACGAAGATTTATAACACACTTATCAAAGTTTACGTTAGTATTTATGGGACCTAACCCAACAAACTTACCACTAGTACTGTCCTCTACTTCAGACTAGACTACATATTGTGGTTCAACAGTAATAGGATTTTCTGACAGAGTTTCGACATTCATGACGAAGTAGTCATAGTTTGGTGTCGAATAGGTAATGTCATAAATAGATCTTATTTCAAAGTGATCAGAGTCAGAAGAGGAAGCCTCTGACTCCTCTTGAAGTGGCTTAGTGAAAGCATGTATAGTATCAATATCAACATCTTTGATGCTGCAAGTTCCTTCATGATTTGGCTCAATGATCACTTGTAGTTGACATACCTATTGACATAACCTTGATGGCTTTGTTAGTCTCTGTCATCATTCCCACTTATCTTCCTCTAGGATGATGACCGATCCTTCTTCTCTAGCCTACATTTCTTCATTTATAGTCTCGTATCTAATTTTCTCTATCTCATTAGAGGGAGATATAGTAGGTGAAGAAATTTCCTATTCTTTTCCTTCTTTCAATTGTTGTTCATAATCTTCTTGTCTTTTTAGTCTGATTTCCTCTATTTCCTTTTGCATCTTCAAGTGTATTCTTTCTTGTGCTCCATCTATGATATCATTAGGTTCTTCAAGAGAAGTATCTGAGAGAGGCTCTGGACCCCATTCACACTCATTTTATTCTATTTCTGAATCCTCTACTTGCATTCTTCCCATATATGTGACAAGAATGTTTAGCAGTGCAAACAGGTTTTTAATTCCTTCTGCCTCTTCTCTCATGTATTTTGGAACATCTACTTCTTGTAGTGTGTTTGCTGATATAGTTGGAACTTGATTACAAGCTTCTTCTTCTCTCTTGATTACCCGTTCTTCTTGTTCTTTTTCATACTCATCCTGAATTTGTTGAGTATTTACTTCTTGTGATGTTGGAGGTAGTATCTTTTTCCTAAACTTAGGTTGTTGATGAGAAGTATGTTTTTTATTTGGTGACTCTTCTAGATGGCCACTGAGTCCAGTTTTATCATTTGTAGACTTAGTTTGTAACTTGATAGGTTCAATGATTCCTTCTTGGCACTTTTCCAAAGGATCGAGACTTGCATACCCCATGCATTGAATCATCTTATAGCTTGGACCATATTGTTCAGGGGAAATATCACTATGTTGTCCTTCTCTATTTTCACTCTCTTCTTTGAAAATCCATTTGATAAGTCCCACCTCTTTTATTTCATCTGCAAGGGAAGTAGAGGACTATACAAAAATACCATCATAGACGATGTTTGTATTTTAAGTTTGTGGTTTCATAGCCTTTGATGGTTTTCTAGACTGTCTCAATGATGGTGGAAGAGACATTAATGAGAGTATAGGTTCTATTTTGTATCCATCCATGCCAGTACCTGTGATTTTCAATTTATGTTCTAAGTCTTTCATTAAAGTTTCTGAACTTTCAAGTGCATAGGCTTCTTTTTTATGAGGAATAAGGGTATCAACACACTACTTTAAAGCATTACAGGTATAGGTTGTATCCGCAGGAACACTAACTTCAATGCCATTGTGTTGAAATTTAAAACACTGATGGTAAGTAGACGACACTGCTTGCATTTCATGAATCCATGGTCTACCCAACAAGATGTTGTATGATAATGGAAGATCAAGTACCTAATAAATAACATCTCGTTCTATAGGTCCCACCCAGATCGATAATAGTACCAGACCCTTGGATGTTCTTTCTTCTTCATCATAAGCTTTGATTGTTATTTTCTTTGTTGGATCAATGACATTATCAAAAAATCCCAACTATATTAGTAAATTATAGGTACAAATATTCAACATAGTGCCTCCATCTATCAAAACATGCTTGACTTGGTGCTTATGGATCATTGCTTCAATATGCAATGGCTGGTTATGCGGATAATTCAGTGAATTATCATCTTGTTTAGAAAAGGACAGGTAGTGAGGTGAAGTCAGGCAACCCACCATAGATTGAAACTAACCCAAATCCAAGTCTTTAGGGACGTTAGTAGTGAGCAAAGCTTTGTCTAGAATCTCTCTATGAGCAGAAGAGATTTTAAGTAGTTCAAAAATGGAGATTTGAGCAATAGATCATTTTAATGGTTCAACAATGCTATAACCAAAAGAAGATGATGAAGTTAGCTATTTAGATTTATCCGTGATCGTATCTGGTTATTTGTTTGAAGATGTTTGTAAGTTTGATGTTGTCAATGGATTTGATGATGTTTGATCAGGGGAGGAAGAGCTAGCTCCTTTGAGAGTAGCCTTCTTTTGAGCGCGGGTTATGATATTTACTGTTTGTATTTTTTTTAACTTACCTTTAACTATGATCACATTGTAATATTTAGATTGGGAAGATTCAATCATGTTGATCACATTGTCATTGTTGGAATAGGTGTAATTGAATTTGGCACCTCCCTTGGATTTTGAGGAATCACCCTACTCATAAGCAGGTAAGGGGTATTTGAAAGCCTTGTGATCAACAATGGTTGCTTGATTCCAACAACAATTTTGCCAGCATCGATGAGGTCTTAAATCTTGTGTTTGAGCTTCATGCAGTTATTTGATGTATGAACCTTGTTTTGATGATATTCATAGTATTCATTTTCCCTCAACCATTTAGGTTTGACCTCAAGATCATATGGCTTAGAGTTTTTAGGAAATGTGATCAGTTCGTTTGCTAATAGAGTTTTAAAAGTTGACTCATAAGATTCACCTAGAGGAGTAAAATCACGCTTAGGTTTTGAAACCTAAGGTTTCTCTTTAAACCACTCTTTTGATTTCATAGGTGGGTTTTCTATAGCACTTTCAGCTGCTTTGAGGGCTTGTGTTCTGCTAGTTAGATTGAATACTATAGGTTTTAATTTTATTTTGGCATTATCAACTACTTTGTCATTAACAACATTTCTGTTATTAACTTTTTTGTAATTCTAGTATTTGATCTTTTCTTTGGAACTAGAGCCTTGATGTGTTTCTTTATAAAGTGATATATTTCCTTTCCTTACAAGCATGTCTTCCATTTTGAGAGAACTATCCACCATTTTGTTGAATGAAGAGTATACTTGCATTTGGATATTATATTTCAACTCAGAAGTCAAATTATTGACAAAGATGTCCATTTTCTTAGAATCAGGAATGGGTCATGAATATCTAGAGAACCTCTTTATCCAACGCTGAAGGAAAGTAAGAAAAGGTTCTCTTGTCTTCTGTTTGGTATTACAAAGCTCAATCATTGTGACCGAATGGCGAATGTTATAGGAGTATTATTGTAGAAAAAATTCAACCAGTTCTTCAAAAGATTTAATTCCTATAGGCAGGCTTGAAAAACATTCCATAACTTGTCCTCCTAAACTTCTTGGAAAGAGGCGCATGAGATAAGTCTGTTCATGCATGAACTCCATATATAAGGCACAAAATTCTCGAGCATGGTCATGGGGATCTGAGTTTCCATCATATTTATCAAACTTAGGAATTTTTGTTCTGGAAGGAAACAGAGGCATGTAAAGACTCTTGTCGAATGGAAATGGGCAAATTGTATACAAGGAATATTTCATAGGAGATTTTCCCTTGTCTTTAATTTCTTTAATCTCAGTTTGTAGTTCTTGTAATTGTTTTGTCACCAATGCTAGTGGAGTATCGTCTTCTTTAGTGATAAGAATTTCAACATTGTAATCAGGGGGGAGTTTAGCTCCTTGTTTGCCCAATTCTAGAAAGTATTCTTCTTTTTCTCGGGCCAAGATAATCTTCATCATCTTTTTGAAGTCTTTGTCCTTTTGACATTTTACTCTTGTATCTTCTCCAGGTTCAGAAACTTTAGAATCATTGTCATTAGCCTAGATGCTAAGGTCATCACGAGCATTACATTTACTGGCCTCTTTTTCTTGTCTTCTTTTAGACATATTGGAAGATAAGGATATTTCCAAAAGTGGTTTGTTTGAAGACCAAGGTTTCTCTAAACTTTTTTGTTCAAAAGGTTCGTCAAAAATTGGTTGTTCTTGGAAAAATGGATTAGTTTGCAATGTGACTATCTCTTCCTCTTTCTTGTTTTTGTTTTTAGAAGAGCTCCTAGTTTGAGCAAGCATTTACAACTGATGTGACTAAGATTTAGATGTGATGCAAATGTCAAGATCAAATCAAAGCTAGTTACATGTTTAACGTAGTCATTGAGAGAGGTGACTAAGACCTAGTCTAGTTTCAGGAATGATCTATCCTATATAAGACGTGATCTAAAAAAACTAGGTTGATTAAGTTTGATAAGTGAATGATTGAACTAGCTGGGAGATGATCGAAAAAGTCATGCAACACAATGAAAAAGGTACACTATCAAGGCTGTTTATGCTCAAGATTAAAATGACCATATTTACGCTTACTACAGATTGATTAGGTAAGTTTGATAGATCTGAAAAGAATGCAAAAAATTAGATTTCTATAATGAAAGAATCAGAGGTTCATACAACAAAATATGACAACCTGGATGATAGTTTAGTAACTTTCAAACAATAAAGACAGATACTCATACGAGTTGCTGCCTATACTCGAACGATAATTTAAAGCTTTCCAGACAACAATTTTTTATAGACCAGTGTGACTCGTACGATAGAGTTTATAAGCCCAAATTACAATCTTCAGAGACCAAAATGATAGTTTGGAGAAGATAGAATGACAAACTAGATAACTTGAATGACAATGTAGGTAACTCATATGACAATTTAGATGACTCAGACAATGAATTAGGAAGCTTGTATGATAATTGTGACTAGATCTCAAAAGAGAAAACTCAAATAATCCCATCCTCTGAGCCTTTAATCCCAGAAGGCCTATTTATTATAATGAGTTGGAATGCTTGGGTTTAGCTGTACTCACTTGGGTCATTCTCACATGGTGATTACTTTTTCCCACTTTGACAGGCCTGCTAAAAGGTACACAAATCTCAAACTTAGAAAAAGCTTCAAGGGTCTGGATTTCTGATTGTCTGTGCAGACAAGAGCATACTCTCCTACCACTTATATTTTTCTCCAATACCAAAAAATAGATTTGTTCATTAACAAATAGAAATTTAAGTGCCTAAAAATGAATTAAAGAATACACAATATTTGGTCTATTATCCTTAGGCAACCTGTAAAACCAATGCGTCAGTGGTCATATTTTTTTTGATTCTTTGACATGCGTGAGTTTGATTTGATAGATTATTTGACAGGCATTTTGCAGAAAATTAGTTAGGTTATAAAAATACCAGGGATTCAGGTAGATAGAAGACAATTTAGGGTTAGCATCAATAAATCCAAAGCCAAATCAAGAAAACCCTAAAAAGTATATTGTTTATAAAATGAGAAAATCAGAAATTTGTACGACAATTCTCACATAGCAGAAGGAGTATTCTCACTGAGCCAAACGAGTAAACCCCAAAAGAAGAAAATAAAGTAGATACTTGTACGATGATTCCCATAGAGCCAAACGAAAAATCTAAGAACTCGTCCTGTATGCTGTAAAAACTCATACGACCTTTTGCATATATAAGTTGTATGGACGAAACCTAAAAAATAAAAAAAAGATTTGCAAGGTCAAAAATTAAATTCTCGAGCCCCATGGTGAGCGCCAAAAATGCGTGTGTGAAAAGTGGACCTGTATCTGTATCTGTATCTGAATACACAACACTTCAATTAAGTCATTAGATGCATGGTTAGTAAATCAATAATCAATGAACAATGAAACCATTACAAAGCAACCTATTGCCTTCTAGTAGATGCGAGTTTAGTTTTTCTCTCAGATTTCTTTATGCAACAGCAGTGACTAAGCAACACCTAAACAAAGGATTTTTTCTATATGAATATGAAATTGAGCTAAATGGATGCAAGATTAAGCTAACATGATTAAGTTATGAATGAATATTTAAGCTAGATGATTTAACAAATATGCAATAACTAATATGCAATATTCTCAATGCACAAAAATCTCAATAGACCTAGAGCAACAACAACATAATAATGATAAATCTCTAGGTTCTTTTTATGAGAGATGAGGACCTGAATTTATAAAAAATCTAGAGAGAGACAACGGTCAAGATCGATCAATGATGAACGATAGAGATTCTCCAAGAGGAAGCACAATCTAGGTGAATTGATGTGATTGGCTTTTTTTCTTAGCTTTAAAGGAAATTGAACTAAATTTAAGATAAAATCAGAAAAATTGATTTATTTCATATTTTATTCAATTTTGATATTTAATTAATATAATTCATTTAATTGCTTTTTTGAGTTTTTTCAATTTAATTCCATTTTGATTTATTTTCTCAATTTTAATTATTTTTTCAAATTAATTCCTTTTTAATGATTTAATGGCAAATTTAGTTATTAATTAAATATGCTAGAATATTTAATTAAATAAATATTATAATTGATTAAAATGATTTACTTGGAGTGATTATTTAATTAATATAGAATGATTTATTTGCCACGTGACATTGATGATTGACAATTAATTAATTAGGTGTTCTGGATTGATTTGATTTGCCTTTGGTTAGGACCTTGGTGATGTAGTTGAGATTAGGGGCCCATTGTTTAGATGACCATTTTTAGGGTATTACAATGGGTAGTTGAGATTTGATGGTGAGATCAATAGTGAAGGATGATTAAGAGGATTTCCCTATGATATAGGTGAGAATGAAGGCTTTAGATAAATGTTGTTGGAAGGTCAAGGGATAGGATGAACTTACTAAATTTAGTAGTTGCAACCATGAAAATATAAGTGATATATTTTTAATAAAATCAATGAAAAGATTTGATAATTTCCAATATATGTTAGAATCAATTTAGACTAGAGTACAATTACATAGAGAAAGAAATAGTTATACAAATAACTATATTGACAATATATAGTTATTTATAGTTATGCTAACATTTGCCCCTTATTTCATTGTTCTTGCAAGTATAATCAAAACCTCAAGCTTACATTTTTTAGAAGACCTTTCTCTGAAGAACAAAACTTGAATGAAGTGGAATTCCATCAAGTTTCTCAATGACTCAAAATGTCAACCTTCATAAACATACTTCTTTGAATTGAATTCTTAAGTTCTTAGTCCTTAATTCTAAAATCACAAACAATAAATTATTTTGACAAAAATACACGATGAGTTTTGCACACATATCGATCCATCATTTTGTCTCTAATCCTTGTAAGGTGATAATTTTCGATCACAATCTTGTGAAATCTTAGGGCAACCATCCATACTATTCTCTACACCAAACCCCTTACTTCTCTAAAAAAATAAAGCTTTATAATGCATGTATTATTTGAATCCATCGCTAAAACTAAAAGGAAAGAAATAAAGTAAAGCCAAAAATGCTTCTCATGCAAAGAACCATCTCAAGTAAGAAGGTAGATTGAGATGATGGAAATCCTCCATCCTTTGGTGCCATAGCCTTCAAATTGACCTTATTACACTTTATCCATTTGTTATTTCCATTGACTCTTTGGAAACCTTATTAGGTATAGAAAAGACAACCTAGAATATCCAATCATAACTATTTTAAGATGAGTTCATGCCTTCAAAGGCCCTATTAAGTGTAAAAAGGATGGCTCCAAGTGGCATTCTAAATTTTTCCTCACTATGATTGGAGGATCCAAATGTCACATATGGCTCAACCTGATGAAACATGCTTATTTTTTCTTTGTTCATGACATTGAAGATCTTCCTCATTTATAGAAATTAAGAAAACATTCTTGTCTTTCGATGCATATTGAATCAATACCAAATTGTATGAAAGTCTCTATATATTTGAATAATGGGAAACATAGTCAACCTAATATTTGAATCTTAAAAATGAAACCCAAACACCAAACAAGTAAACAACTAAAATTACAAACAAAAATAAAACTTTAGACACCATTACATAACCTCTTTTATTACTTTTGTCCAACTACTCATTATTGGGTTACTACCAAACAACAATAAAACTTTTCCTTATGTTAATAACAAGATACTTCTCATGAAACAATAAAACGATTTAAAATCAAATTATGAACCTCTAGAAACATTTGCCTATTCGAATGGGAAAATTGTTCCATGGTTTTTATATGCCCTTGAAAGAGTAAACCATATTTCTATAACCAAGCAAGTATTTTTATGAAACTATGGCATGCGGGTTTTGATCCTTCATAAGAGATTTCTTCTAAGGTTCATGTTTGGGTATGCTTTCTTTGTCTTCCAATGGAGTTTTGATGCTTAGACACTCTTCATTCTATAGCTACAATTCTTGGGAAACCATTGGGTCCTTCACATCATACTTTGAAATGTAAGGTACTCACATATGCATGTGTTTGTTTTGAAATAGATCTTAATCAACCTTTGCCCAAGTCTATTGAGATTAGATTTAGAAATGTTAATTGGATCCAATATTCAGATTATGAGGCACTCCCATTTTGTTGTCATGTGTGTCATGCTTATGGTCATTTACAAAGGAATTGTCCCAAGAAACCTTTTGTAGTTTCTTCTACTACTTCTGGTTCTTCTAAGAATGCTTCTAACATAAAAGGAAAGCAACCAGTTCCTAATGATAATAAGGACTCTGATGGTTTTAATCCAGTTAAATCCCAAAATAAAGGGAAAACAGTTGCTAAACATCATCCAAGTGTGGGAAATGGAGTGACATCTAATAAGTTTGATGTTTAGAGTTCTTTTGATAATATGGACATGCATGTATTTGAGCCTTCTCCTGCTTCAACACTTGTCCAAGCTCCACTAGAAGAAATTGTTTTTCTTCAAACCTCACCTCCTAGGGACAAAGAGAAGGATTTTGTTGATAATTTTGTCTCAAACCCTTCCTCTAATTTAGCTATCATTCCTTTTGGATATTCTTCTGATGACAAAAATAGAAGCATTCTCCTCCTCCTTTAGATCTCCATCAACAACAACTTAAAAAGGAAAATTTAAATAAAGGAGGGAAGCTCCACCTTAGGGATTCTTAGGAAACTACTAAGAATATAGGTGATTCTATGGAAGAGGAGTTGGGAGGAGTTCTTACTATAGAGCCCCCTACATCCCATCAATGATTATACTATCATGGAATGTTAGAGGTCTTGGCAACACCTCTCATTGTTAAGATATTCAGAATTTGGTTCATGAGAATAAGCCTTCAATTTTGTTTCTTCAAGAGACTAAGTTATTAGTTGAGAATATGAAAAATGTTTCCTTGGACTTATGGAAGGGTATTCTTTGCCAGTGTATTGGATCTCTAGGAACTAAGGGGGGGGGATTGCCTATGGGATCCTTGTCAGTTTACCCCGATCTTTTGGATTGCTTCTAAGAATTATTTATCATTGGGGGAATTTGTTTTTCTTATGGTGATATGATATTCCTCTTTAATATTTAATCTCCTACTGATTATTAAGGTAAGGGTCATTTGTGGTCCCATTTTGTTTCATTCAATCTCAATTTGACTCTTTTCCTTGGATCTTGGCTGGTGATTTTAATGCTATTCTTTCTTTAGATGGTAATATTGGAGAGAATACTCGTTTGGACCCTTCTTCATTACTATTTCAAGAGAATATTTCTTCACTTCATTTGGTTGAGACAAGCCTTTTAGAGGTTCTTTCACATCGAATAATGGATGGTGTGGTTTTGCTTCAATCTCTGAACGATTGGATCATTTTATTGTTTCCTCTTCCTGTATAAGGAATAGGTGGCAAGTTATGTCTAAGATTATGGATTGGTAAGGTTCAAATCACTGGCCCATAAAATTTATCTCTTCCAAATTTTTGATTCCTAAGAAGTCTTCTTTTAAATTTATGTGGTTAAGGGACTCAACTCTTCATGAGTATGTAACCCAGTGGTGGCAACTAGTGAAACCTTCTTATGGTAGCTCTATATATTATTTTTTTAAGAGGCTTTAGTTTATTAAATTCCAGCTCAAAAAATGGAATAGATCACATTTTTGGCGACATTTTCTCTCAGAAGCATCAACTGCAAGAAAGGCTATGGGTAGTCACTTCCCTTATTCAGGATCATAGTTTGTCTATAGATTGCCTTTAGGAGGAATGTTCTTTATCTAGACAAGTTTAAGAATTGGATCTCTGGGAAAAGTTATTTTTGAAACAGAAGTCCTGCATTACATGGTTACAGGAGGGAGATCAAAATACTACTTTTGTCCACTAGTTTGTTAATGAAAAGAATAGTGGGAATGCTATATCTTAAATTATTTCCTCTCAAGGTGAGAGGTTTTCTTCTTTTGCTAATATTAGTATGAAGGCAGTTAAATTTTTCTCTTCTCTTTTTACCGATTTTGGTCTGCACTCTTTGATAGAGGTGTAGATCATTCTGACTTGCATTCCTTCTCTTTTTTCTTGGGAGATGAATGATATGTTTATGGCTCCAGTTACAATAGATGAATTGCAAACCATGGTTTTCAGCATGAAAAAAGGTAAAGCCCCCACCTAGATGGTTTCCTCGTTGAGTTTTCCCAAACTTTTTGGGAGCTTCTTAAGGATGATTTACTTGCAGTAGTGAGGGAATCTCAAATCAGTAAACAAATTCTTAAGGCATTAAATACAACTTTTTTCGCCTTGATTCCAAAGAAGACAGGTGCTGATTGTTTTAGTTCTTTCCATCCAATTACTTTGTGTAATGTGGTGTATAAGATCATTACTAAGCTTATAGAAGATCATTTGAAATAGATTTTGGAATCTATTATCTCTGCTAAGAAAGGAGGTTTTGTTAAGAGTCATCATATCTTGGATGGAAGTGTTATTGTGACTGAGACTATTCATTCTATGGATTCTTCTAGGAAGCAAGCTATGTTTGTCAAGCTAGATATGTCAAAGTCATATGACAGAGTTCGTTGGCCCTTCTTGCATCACATCTTGTTTGCTTTTGGGTTTAGTTCCAACTAGATCCATTGGGTTATGAGTTGTGTTGAATAGTTTTCTCTCTATTCTTATTAATGGTGTTCCTTCTCCTCTTTTTATTCCCACTTGTGGTATTCGATAAGGTGATCCTTTATCTCCTTATTTGTTTATTCTTATGGCTGAAGGACTTGGATGGTTTATAAGTTATTGCAAGTCTATTGGTTCTATTCAGGGTTGGCTGGTGGGTACAAACTGTGAGTTTGTGTCCCATCTCCAATTTGTGGATGATACTTCTTTGATGGGAGTTTCTACTATTCATGAGGCCACTGAATTCTACTATGCTTAAGATATCTATTTAAGTGCTTCTAGACAACGAATAAATGAAGACAAGTCTATTATTTATTTCTTCAATACTCCTAATACTAATCACAATCAATTTGTTCTATTCTTAGATTCCCTATTGGTCATCTTCCTTTGGTTTATTTGGGAATTCCTCTCCACTTTGACTCGCTTGGGCGAGACTACTAGAAGTGACTTCTGGATAAATTTTGAATATGGATGAACCATTAGACTTATCATTGTCTCTCTTTTGCTGGCCATGTTACATTATTGAAATCTAATTTCTAGGCTCTCTTGATTTATAAGTTAATGGTTCTTTCTTCTCCTAAATCCTTTTTGAAACAATTTGATTCTCTTTCTAGGAATTTTTTATGGGCTGGTAAATTGGATATGACTAGGTGGAATCTAGTAAGTTGGGATTGTGTTTGTCTTCCTAAACAATTTGGTAGCCTAGGCCTTCGACAAGCTCTTCTGAATAGTCAAGCCATAGCTTCAAAAATCTATTGGAGATGGTGTGTTCAATAGACTTATTTTTGGGCTCAGATAATTACTCATAAGTATCCACATGGAGTGAATTATCAAGATGTTGGTTGTTTTAATTCACTTAGTAAGGGCTCATTTATATGAACTACTCTTCAGAAGGAGGCTTCTCTTGTTAAGCAAGGTCTTTTGGGGCCTCTCAAATCTTGTAATACAACTCTTTTTTGGTGTGATTCCTGGCACAATTATCCTCCTCTACTATCTACCTTTCCTGCTCTTCAGCCTTTGAGTCAGATTTTCATTGGAGTTGGCTGGAGTAGTGTTTTTGACTTTAAGGAATGTTGTTCTATGGGCTTGTTCCCCATCTATCAGTGGAAGGATATGTCTAGTTGTCCCCCTGGAGGAGATGTTTCTTCTCGTGTGCTTCTCTCTTCTATTTTGGAAGAAATAAATCACTCTTCTTTGGGAGGTAATGATATTATAGCTTGTGGTTTTAACTTTGTAGGTATTTACTCGGTGTCTAGTGGTTATAAGAAATTGGATATTGATAAGTTTGGATTGGAAACTTTCCCCTGTTAGAAACAAGTTTGGAATAATTTTTTTTGGCCCAAATGTAACTTTTTTGTTTGTCTTCTTAGCCAAAATAAGTTTGACTTGGGATAACCTTTGTAAACAGGGGTTTCAAGGGCCTTCAAGGTGTGTTCTTTATGGGTGTAATGGGGAGGACTCTACTCATCTATTTTTTCAATGTCCTTTTACACTACAGTTATGGTCTTTATGGTGGAATTGTTGGAATAGACCTATCATTCATGCTACTTCTTTGATTGACTTTTGAAGACATTTGGGTCGGCCTCCTACCAAGGCTCTTGCACTTCAAGTTGCTTTGGAAATTGGTCCTACTTTCCTTCTTTGGCAGGTTTGTTTGGAAAGAAATTGTAGTATTTTTTAGGGTCATCAACATCTTATTGATCATTTTTGGTCCAAAGTTATATAGTCCATACAGGAGACCCTTATGGCTAAGTGTTCTTCTGATGGGGATCTTGCCCTTGTTGACATTACAATGATTCAAAATCTGTAGCTTGGATATGTTTTTGAGAATTATATCTCCCTTTCTCAAATCTGATATTCCTCTCGTCAGATTAACAAGGATGGTCACTGGACTCTTCCTCCTCGCAATGTTTTCAAGATAAACATTGATGGTTCTTCTCATGGGAATCTTGGACCTACAGGTATTGGAGGTGTTGGAAGAAACAATTATAGTTCTATGCAATTCTTTTTTTTAGTAGGCATGGGTTTTGGAACGAACAATCAGATGGAAGCCCATGCACTCTTATTTTCCTTATAACAGGCTCTCGAGTTACATTGGAATCATATAATCTATGAGTTGGATCCAATGATTTTAGTCTCTCTCCTTACTAATCCATCTTCTAAGAGAAATTTTTGGCAACTTTCATCTCTTGTTACCTAAATTCGACAAATATCTTCTTGCTTCAATTCTATCTCTTTTACTTATATTCCTCGTGAGTGGAATAGAGTTTCTGATTTTCTTGCTAAATGGGCATCAAATGCTCCTTGAGGTTGGAATGCTTTTTATTTGGATTCTCTATCAGCTGACAAAGTTTCTCAGTTATTTAGTCTTCTTCAGAATGGTACAGGGTGATGGTTTTCTTTCTTTGTTTCCTCTTGGTATCCTGTGGATCATCTCTTTGTTGTGTAGGGTTGTTAGGAGGCCTCTGTGGCTCCTTCATGTTTTTTGGGTGGTCATGTCCACTTTTATCTGGAAGTCCTTTAGCATTGTATATGAATTTATGTACTTGTTCATAACGTATTTTTAGCTTTTTACCAAAAAAATAAATAAAATTGAGGTGATTTTGTTATCACCACAAACAAAACCTCAAACCCTCTTAGATATGCACAAATATTCACATGCGATCTTCTTCCAATACCATTACTCTCTCTGACATCACAAAGATCACATATGATACAAATTCCTAGCAATGAATAACAATCAAGAATGGTGTAAATGCTTACCAATTTTTATGCCACAAATCTTCTTTGCAGTTTACAATGACAATAATGCAAGCACAAAAGTAAATGGTTAGTGATAAAAAAGGTATTGTCAGATACATATCTTCCACTTGGAAATAAGGATTTCTAATTTTTACCCCTCAAATAATAGTAAAATTGATGCAAATCTAAGTGTAGTCTGTTGATTTCTTTGAATTATGAGTGGCAACTAATCCATTCGGCATAGGATTTCATTGTCTAGTAACTCACACAAGTTAACATGGTTATTAGAGTTGTGCTTCATCCTTAATAGAGTAGCACTCTAGGGTTTAACAAGAAAAATCCCTTTTCTTCAGATGAAAACATTAGATCCCATTCTCCCTTCTTTCCTAGGGGTTAGTGCAGGAACATGGGGGGCCAAAAAGTGGCGATGTGAAAAAAATAGCCTTCTCCACCTGGCTAAAAATGCAAAAAATCTGTGTTGACTTTTTGCTTGGCCTGGGTGTCAGTACACCTTGGCATGGTAATTACCTAAGCAAACCGGATATCGGATAAAATCAGATATCCGATTTTTATTTGTAATTTTCAAATAAAATATATATTGTATAATATATAATGTAATATTATATATTACATATTATATAATATATAATATATTATTATATTAAATTATATATATAATATAATATTAGATTATAAAATATTATACTATATTATATTATAGTATATATTATATTATATATTATATTATTATATTATATAATATAATGTTATTTTAAAATGATTTAAGTATAAAAATCGGATATTCGATTTTATCGAATATCTGATTTTCTGAGATAATATATTTCAACTCTGACAGCCCATGAGTCATTTTTAACCCACGGGCTGCGTGATTTTATAGAAATCCGATATCTGATTGCATTCAATCTAATGTTTTGCCCAAAAATTGCTAAAAAATAGATTGAAAGGTAAGATTTTTATTGTTTTCAATCATTTTCATTCAATTTTTGTATTTTTTTAATGTTTATTTGATTTTTCATTGAAAATATGGTTTTTTTCATAAAAATTAGGTTTTTTAAAATCAAATACAAAATTGTTTAAATTTGTTAACTAAATTCAATTGTTTACATTCAATTAGGTTAAAAATGGGGGATAACAATGAAAACATTGATCAACCACAACCACAACCGCAACAACCAAACCCTCCTTTGCCAAAGCCCCCCTCAATTCAGGATTTGATTGCACAAAATTTGAATGAATTGAGGGGGATTGCAGATGTATATCGTAGGATCCCTCATCTAAACCTAATGTTTGATCCTCTCATGTCGATCATAAAGAGTATGGAAATCATGAATGAGGAGTGCAATGTTGCCCTTTTGTGGCAAGATTCTATAAGGGAACAATATGCAGATGGCTTGTCGTATAAGGAGAATAAGGATCTCAAGATATCGAAAGTCAATATCGCCTCATTGTTTGTGAATCCTCGCACTGGTCAACTCGTAGACCCCCCCCCCCAAAAAAATTTCTATTAAATGGTGCACAAATGATGGTATTGTGAAAAACTTTTGGGATCGTTGGTGGATGGTTTTTGACAAACCACCCAACAACAATCTTGATGTCCCCTTCTACTTCATAAAAAAATTGTATGCTGAGTTTGTTTTATGCAAAAATGTGAACTACTTTGACATCCAACCTTTCTAGGGTGTGGGTTAAGGTATGCCCCAAAATAGACCTGGGGCAATTAGAGTAGTTCAGGGTCCATATGTCCCCCCTCCTCCTGTTGATCCTGCACCTCCAGTGCAACATCCAGATATCATTTGTGAGGCAGCTTCACGGACCATATCGACTATTCACTCTTTGAGTAGCATTTTGGTTTCTCAGGCTGGGTCAGTAGCTCAACCTAATTTTGATGATAGCGGTGTATCTAGTGGTGCTGACACGTCATCCTCGACTCCACACATATGCGTGCCCCATAGTTGTGTCATGTGTGGGCACGTATGCTTGGGTCCAGTTGGACAACCTGTTGATCCTCCTGTGGACAATGCAGATTATTAGGGGCATGAGATGCATGATGCACCAGATGTTATGACACAGAGTGGAGGATACCCTAGGGAGTCCTCGCATGCTAGAGGCGAGGAGGCACCGTCATCATACATTGATGATGTAGTGGTAAGATTTGTATTTTCACAGTTCATGCTATATTTTAAATGAATATTTATAATCTAGATAATATTAGTTACTAATTTTTATTTACATGGTCTATTTAACAGTTGATGACCGAGGAGGAGTTGAGACAGATTCAGGAGGGCACCTTGTCGGCCATTTCATTTGGCCTTGATAGCTTGACGATACATATATTATTGCACCTAGTCATTTGTATTTTATTGTACATACATGCTCATCAGTTATATTGGTATTAATTAGATTATGTAGTAACTTGCATGTATATCTTATTTTACTCTTGTAGGGCACAAGCAACACGAGTGTGGGGCGGTGTGATTTAGGATCTGGCAGTGTAGTTGGAGACAAGGGAAAGGTAATTAAAAACAAATATGATTGAATGAATAGTTTGAATAACTTATAGTTATTATACACGTCTAGTCATAGATTGATAGTTTCATATACTTGTTGTGTATATGTACAGAGAATTCTTGGCTTCACATCTATGATGACTACACCCAGTATACCTGAAGATGAAGAAGAAGAAGAGATGCCTCGAGTAGATGTGTGTTTATTTTATTTTGTGTTTAGTAGATATAATTTATTATCAGTGACAATTATATGCTAACTTTTATCAATGTCATGTTTCTGAACATATGTAGGTTCTGTATGAAAATATTGAAAACATACCTCCTCTACTGAAGACATACATCAAGAGTCCCGCAAAGATGAAGAGAAAATGTGGAGATGAAGTAAACATGAATAGTTCAATTATAGTTCATTTTTATGTTAACTTTTTGAATGTGAATTATATAATATAACTAATATTAATCATGGTTTGTTTTTCTTGTGCATGATCCTTCAGAGCTGAGCAATGCAGCAAAGAGGATCAATTTTGATGATCCATTAGTAGCTTAAGATGTTATAGATAGTTTTGGGATGCTTACATGTCTAGTTGGCATGTATATTTTGTATATGGACATACATTCACGTATTTAGACATACATTTTGTTTGAGTTGGTGTTTATGCCATATTTGTGTATGGACATACATTTATAATCATTTGACATTTTTATATATACAGAAATTGATTTTTGATCCTATAAATTGTTGCTCATCTGTGCATGGTGTTATCACGGAAATCTTTAATCTTCATTCTAATAATTAACAATTGTTAATAATGGTTATTTAATGAACAATACAATTCATTCAATGAACAATAGAATACAATTCATTTAATGAACAATACAATTCATTTAATGAACAATACAATACAATTCATTTAATGAAAAATACTTGACACAATTCATTATTACCCTATGCATGCTCCTATTTTTCCCCCCCACTCGATCGAACACTCTGGGTCATACCCTACCGACATCGTCCCTTGAGCGCCCTAAGTGCTAAAATTGTCAAACTTTGATGGGCCCTAACTCAAAATCTGTGACACTTGTGAATGATCTATTTGAACCTATGGGGCCATGAGAGGAGTTCCTACCAAATCCTATCTCAGTTTTTCAATTTTCCCTACGGTTTTATTAGGGCAGCAATTTTTTGATTGGCAAAAAAACCGTCAATCTTATTCATTCGAATGTTGTCTCGTGGCCAATTTCTCATTCTACTCATTGTAATGACAAACCACCAACTCCAACATGTCTAGTTAGGCATATGCTCCTATTTTTTTGCCCCACTTGGTCAAACGCTCGGGGTCATACCCTACGAGCGTCGTCACTTGAGCACCCTAAGTGCTAAAAGTTGTCAAACTTTGACAGGCCCTAACTTGGAATTTGTGGAACCTTTGAATGATTGGTTTCAAACTATGGGGCCATGAGAAGGGTCCCTACAAAATCCTATTTCAGTTTTTCAAGTTTCCCTACGGTTTTATTAGGGCAACAATTTTTCGGCTGGCGAAAAAATTGTGAGTCTCATTCATTCGAATGTTGTCTTGTGGCCAATTTCTTGTTTTTCTCATTGCGATGATGAACCGTTAGCTCCAATATGTCTAGTTGGTCATTATTACCCTATTCATGCTCCTATTTTCCCCCCCCACTCGGTCGAATGCCCGGGGTCATACCCTGCTGACATCGTCCCTTGAGTGCCCTAAGTTCTAAAAATTGTCAAACTTTGATGGGCCCTAACTCAGAATAAATGACACCTATGAGTGATCCATTTGAACCTACGAGGCCACAAGAGAGGTCCCTACAAAAGTATATCTCGGTTTTTCAATTTTTCCTACAGTTTTATTAGGGCAACAATTTTTCAGTTGGGGAAAAAATCGTTAGTCTCATTCATTCGAAAGTTGTCTCGTGGCCAATTTCTTATTCTACTCTTCACAATAATGAACCATCAACTCTGACATGTCTAGTTAGGCATTATTACCCTATGCATGCTCCTATTTTTCCCCCCCACTTGGTCGAACGCTCGGGGTCATACCCTACCGACGTCATCCCTCAAGCGCCCTAAGTGCTAAACATTATCAAACTCTGACATGCCCTAAATCAGAATCCATGGTACCTGTGAATAATTGGTTTGAACCTACGAAGCCAAGAGAGGGGTCCCTACAAAATTTTATCTCGGTTTTTCAAGTTTCCATACAGTTTTATTAGGGCAAGAATTTTTCGGTTGGCAAAAAAATCATCAGTTTCATTCATTTGAATGTTGTCTCGTGGCCAATTTCTCATTCTTCTCATCGCGATGATGAATCATCTACTCCAACATGTCCAGTTAGCTATTATTACCCTATGCATGCTCCTATTTTTCTCCCCCACTTGGTCGAACGGTTGGGGTCATACCCTACGGGTGTCATCCCTTGAGCACCCTAAGTGCTAAAAAATGTCAAACTTTGACGAGCCCCAACTTGGAATCCATGGCACCTGCAAACAATCCATTTGAACCTATAGGGCCCAGAGAGGGGTCCCTACAAAAGGCTATCTCGATTTTTCAAGTTTCCCTATGGTTTTATTAGAGAAACAATATTTCAGTTGGCAAAAAAATCATAAGGCTCATTCATTAGAATGTTTTCTCGTGGCCAATTTTTCATTCTGCTTGTCATGATGATGAATCGTCGACTCCGACATGTCTAGTTAGGCATTATTAACCTATGCATGCTCCTATTTTTCCCCTGTTAGGGTTTCAAGTACATCTGAAGCAAATATGAACTAACAATTATATGCAGATTTAAATACAAAAAGATAAAGAAATAAAACAGGAGACAGATAACATAGAGATTTAACGTGGTTCACCCAAAATGGGTTACGTCCACCATACATAGCCATCCAATCTTTCTTATTATCCAGCAAAAATAGTACATCAACCTTACAATGCCTTAAGCATCCCAGCCGCTTATAACATGTGTTTTTAGGGCAACAAACAAAGTCGGCCTTTTTAGGGTTTTATTACAATGTCGGTTTTCATCAACGAAAAATAGCAAAATTTTTTTTCTTGGGGGCTACCGCCCCCAACCCTCTCTTTTCTCGGGGGCTGCCGCCCTCGAACCCCTGCCCGGGGCCCAACCCGGCCCCGGACCTCGGTGAGGATACGTGTTGAGTGTACAATACTTTGCTGATCAGTCGCCACATTTCAACAATCTCCCACTTGGAGATTGATCAGGCTCCACACTAAACAATCTCCACTTGGAGACTGATACTACACGACACCACTATACATGCAACATCTGCTGGATAAAACACTAGGACTCGGCTAGTATAAATTCCACAATTATCAATCAAGAAGACCAATAGAAACTGATGAAGAAATCAGCTTCTCCTATGGAACTGCCTTTGTGAACATATTGGCAGGATTCTCACTTGTGTGAATCTTCTCAAGCCGTAACTGACCCTCCTCCAAAATAGTCCAGATGAAGTGATACCTGAGCTGAATGTGCTTTTTCCTTGAATGAAAAGCAGAGTTCTTTGCAAGATGAATGGCACTCTGGCTATCAGTATACAATGGGCTATCCACTTGTGTCTAGCCCAATTCCTTCAGAAAACATTGCAACCAAATCATCTCCTTGCTAGCTTCTGTAGCAGCAACATGCTCAGCTTCAGTGGTTGAAAGTGCAACAACCTTTTGCACCCTAGAAATCCAACTGACTGCAGTTCCCCCTATAGTAAAAACATACCCTATAGTACTCCTCCATGAATCAATATCACCTGCCAGTTCAGAGTCAACAAATCCACTCAGAGCAGCATTAGATCCTTTGAAACATAATGCCTTCGTAGTAGTTCCTTTCAAATACCGAAGAATCCATTTCACAACATTCCAATGTTCCATACCCAGATTACTCATAAACCTACTCACAACTCCCACTGCATGTGCAATATCTGGCCTTGTGCATACCATTGCATACATCAGACTGCCAATAGCTAATGAATACAGGATGTTAGACATTTTATTAACCTCTTCTTGTGCCTTTGGGCACATCTCCTTAGTCAATTTGAAATGACTAGCCAAAGGTGTACTAACTGCTTTCGCATCCTGCATGTTAAATCTTTTCAACACCTTCTTTATATACACACTTTGGGACAAATTCAATGTTCTATTTTTCCTTTCCCGTGTAATCCTCATACTAAGAATTTGCTTAGCTACACCCAAATCCTTCATAGCAAATGACCTCGCTAATTTCTGTTTAAGATCATTTATATGTTGCATGTTAGACCCAGCAACAAGCATGTCATCAACATAAAGCAACAAGTTAATATAACTGCCATTGTCAATCTCTTAAAATATACACAATGATCAGAATGACATCTATGATAACCGTGTTCAACCATGAAACTATCAAATTTTAAATACCATTATCGGGGTGCTTGCTTTAGGCCATACAAACTTTTCTTCAACCTGCACACCAAGTTCTCCTTACCTTTGACCTCATATCCCTGTGGTTGCAACATGTAAATTTCCTCCTCCAAATCTCCATGGAAAAAAGCTTTTTTGACATCTAATTGTTCAAGATGTAAATCAACTGCAGCCACAAGACTAAGTACAGTTCTAATTGAAGTCATTTTTACAACTAGAGAAAATATTTCATCATAATCTATACCCTTTTTCTGTGCAAAACCTTTTACCACAAGTCTGGCCTTATATCTTTTCTGACCTCCTTCCTCCTCCTTCAGCCGATAAACCCATTTGTTAGGCAAGGCTCTTTCTTCTGCAAGTAAAGGGACTAAGTCCCAAGTCTTTTTTTTTATCAAGGAGTCTATCTCCTCTTTCATGCCTAGCTCCCACTGTTGTTTGGCATCTACCTGCATTGCTTCTTCATATTCTTCTGGTTCACCAGAATCTGTTAATAAAATAGAATACAAAGAAGGAGAAAATCTTTCAAGGGGCCTACTTGTCCTCATAGAACGTCTAACACTTGCAAGAGTTTGTGGGACAATTTGTTGTTGCTGAGCATCAGGTACCTATGGCATTTCATTTTCAGGAATCTCATCCAACATCACATATTCTTGTTTGTCTTGTTCATGCTTCTTTTCCTGCATCTGTTCTTTATATATAGCCTTCTCATTGAATATAACATCTCTACTTCTAATTATTTTCTTATTTTCAAAATCCCATAACCGATAGCCATATTCATCTATCCCATATCCAATGAAGGTACAATTCTGAGATTTAGCATCAAGCTTGGTTCTATTTTCATTATCAACATGGACAAAAGCTTCGCAACCAAAAGTTTTTAGAAAAGAATAATTTACCTTTTTACTAGTCCATGCCTCCTCTGGAATACCACCATCCAAAGGGGTTGAAGGTCCTCTATTTATCAAATAGATAGCAGTATGTATAGCATCTGCCCAAAAATGTAAGGGCAATCCAACATGCAATCTCATGCTCCTCGCACGTTCCATGATAGTCCTATTCATTCTCTCTAACACACCATTTTCCTGTGGAGTTCCTGGAACTGTCTTCTGCTTTCGTATCCCATTTAAGGAACAGTAATCTTCAAATTCTTTGTTGCAATACTCACCTCCATTATCCGATCTGAGACACTTCAACTTTTGTCCTGTCTCATTCTCAACCAAAGCTTTCCATTTCTTAAAAGTTTCAAAAATATCTGATTTTTGTTTTAGGAAATATACCCATGTTTTTCTAGTTGATTCATCAATAAAAATAACATAATAACAAGAGCCACCAAGAGATGATAACTGAGCCGGTCCCCATACATCTGAATGTACAAGCTCTAACTTCTCACTCTTCTTCTCTTTCCCAACCTTGAGAAATCTGACTCTTTTCTGTTTACCATAAACACAATTTTCATAGAACTCTAAATCAATCTTCTTTAGTCCTAGCAATAGATTTTTGGAGTGAAGGATTTTTATCCCTTTCTCACTCATGTGCCCAAGCCTATGGTGCCACATAATCGAATCTATTCTTGCAATATTTATTGTTGTTGTCCCTGCAGTAACTTTATCTGTAGAAGCTAAGGTAGAGTAAGTGTTACCAGTACATAGATATAATGTGCCTACCTTTGCACCTTTAGCTACTAGTAATGATCCTTTAGTGACCTTCCACATACTGTCTGAGAAGGTAACTATGCAACCTTCACTACCTAGTTGCCCTGCAGAAATTAAATTTCTTCTTAAATTAGGAACATGTCTTACCTCCTGCAGAAACCAGTCATTACCATTCTGCAACTTGATCTTTATCTTTCCTTTTCCAACAATTTGATATGGCTCATCATCACCCAAATATACCTGTCCAAAATCACCTTGAACATAATCTAGAAAATATTTTCTATGGGGTGTAGCATGAAATGAAGCCCCATAATCTATTACCCAGGAATTATTAACATTATCCAAACATAAGATTAAAGCATCTTGTAAAGTATTACTTGCAATATTAGCTTCCTTACTGTCATTTTCATTTTTGTCTCTTTTGTTTTTCCGAGACCAACAATCTTTCTTTAGATGACCAGGCTTTCCGTAGTACCAACAATCTTTCTTTCCTCTAGATTGAGAGCATCATTTCTTTGACTTCCCTCGTGACTTCTCATTCCCAGGGCCTTTTCCTCTTTCCTTTGATCTTCCTCTATTCTCCACATTCAAAACACTACCCGATGATGTTGGAGTTTCACCTATGCTTTTCCTTCGCATTTCCTCGCTTAGGATAACACCAACAATATCATCAAATACCAAAGTATTTTTACCAGAGACAGAGTTACTTACAACCATAACCAAGCTATTCTAGCTTTTTGGCAAAGAACATAAAATCAAGAGAGCCCTAACCTCTTCTGCAAAGGTAATTTTTATCGAAGACAATTGAATGGTAATTGTATTAAATTCATTTAAGTACTCCGCTACAGATCCTCCCTCACTCATTTTCAAATTAAACAAACGCTTCATAAGAAATACCTTATTCAAAGCTGAGGGTTTCTCATACAACTTAGCCAATGTTGCCATCAAATCTACTGCCATTTTTGCTTCTGTTATATTGAATGCTACAGACAGCGAAAGGTACAATCGAATGGATCCCAGTGCCTTTCTATCTAAAATGTCCCACTCTTCATCTGACATTGTGGTCGGTTTCTTTGCCTTTCCTTCCAATGGCTGCCACAAATCCTTTTGATATAGGTAATCCTCCATCTGCATTTTCCATAGCTGATAATTCTGGCCGTTAAAATTTTTGACCTTGAATTTGGAATCCTCCATTGCTCCCACTCAAATTTGAAATCCTGCCAATTTACAGAAAACCTCGCTCTGATACCAATTGTTAGGGTTCCAAGCAGATCCAAAGCAAATTCGAACTAACAATTATATGCAGATTTAAATACAAAAAGATAAAGAAATAAAATAGGACACAAATAACCCACAGATTTAACGTGGTTCACCCAGAATGGGTTACGTCCACCATACACAGCCATCCAATCTTTCTTATTATCTAGCAAAAATAGTATATCAACCTTACAATGCCTTAAGCATCCCAACCGCTTATAACATGCGTTTTTAGGGCAACAAATAAAGTCGGCCTTTTTAGGTTTTTATTACAATGTCGGTTTTCATCAACAAAAAATGGCAAATTTTTTTTTCTCAGGGGCTACCACCCCCAAACCCCCACTTTTCTCAGGGGCTGCCACCCCCGAACCCCTGCCCGGGGCCCAGCCCGGCCCCAGACCCCAGCGAGGATATGTGCTGAGTGTACAGTACTTTGCTGATTAGTCACCACATTTCAACATCCCCCTCACTCAGTCGAATACTCAGGGTCATACCCTACCGACATCGTCCCTCGAGCGTCATAAGTGCTAAAAATTGTCAAACTTTTATGGGGCCTAACTCAGAATCTATGGCACCTACAAATGATCTGTTTGAACCTACAGGGCCATGAGAGGGGTCAATACAAAATCCTATCTCGGTTTTTCAAGTTTTCCTACAGTTTTATTAGGGCAACAATTTTTTGGTTGGCAAAAAAATCGCCAGTCTCATTCATTCGAATGTTGTCTCGTGGCCAATTTCTCGTTCTGCTCATCGCAATGATGAACCATCAACTCCAACATGTCCAGTTAGGCATTATTAGCCTATGCATGCTCCTATTTTCCCCCCCAACTCAGTTGAACTCTTGGGGTCATACCCTACCGGCGTCGTCCCTTGAGCGCCCTAAGTGCTAAAAATTATCAAACTTTGACGGGCCCTAACTTAGAATTCGTGGCACCTGTGAGCAATCGGTTTGAACCTACAGAGCCATGAGAGGGGTCCCTACAAAATCTTATCTTGGTTTTTTCAAGTTTCCCTATCGTTTTATTAGGGCAACAATTTTTCGGTTGGCAAAAAAATCATCAGTCTCAATCATTCAAATGTTGTCTCATGGCTAATTTCTCATTCTTCTCATCGTGGTGATGAATTGTCAGCTTTAACATGTCCACTTAGGTATTATTACCCTATGCATGCTCCTATTCCCCCCCCCCCACTCAGTCGAATGCTCGGGGTCATACCCTACGAGTGTCATCCCTTGAGTGCCCTAAGTGCTAAAAATTATCAAACTTTGATGGGCCCTAACTCAGAATTTGTGGCACCTATGAATGATCCATTTGAACCTACGAGGCCATGATAGGGGTCCCTACAAAATCCTATCTTGGTTTTTCAATTTTCTCTCCATCTCTCTCTCTCCATCTCTCTCTCTCTCTCTCTCTCTCTCTCTCTCTCTTTGCTAATCTCTTTATCTCTCTCTCCCTTCCTCGCTCCCTCCCTTCCTCCCTCCCTCCCCCCACTCCCCCCTCTCCCTCTCCCTCTCCCTAATATCATTTACTAATTTATTTATAAATTAATATATTAAAATATTATATATTAATATATTAATAAACATTAGATTAATTATGTGCAAATTTAGTTAGTGAATTTACTTATTAAAATTGGATATCCACTTTGTGTTGTAAAATTTTCAAATTTTAAATTTCGGCTTAGAAATACTTTGGGATTTGGCTTGGAAGTGACAAGCCTAGAAAGTCAACTGAAAAAACGTGTTTTTCAATATTCCTTAATTTTCCAGACTTTACATTGGTGGCTGACGACTTTTTTTGTAGTCAAAGTTGATAAAATGAAAAATGGTTTTTTAAGGACGTTCTCAACTTTCCAACAATATAAGGCTTGTCTTATTTCAACTTTAATAAATAATAATTATTTTTTTCCTAATTGAATTCTAACAATAGTCCTGATTGATAGATTGATTGAAAAACACTCATAACTTTAAAACAGCATAACATTTTTTGAATCTGAAACATGCATCACATCCTATGCTTCATCTACTATAGGGAAAAATTTTAAAAAAATAAAATTCATAAGGTTTTTGACCAAGTTAAGGTGGTCAGACGTAGGAGTTTTTGAAATTCTGAAAAGTTGTAGTAAAAAATTCATAAATAATTATTTACTTTATCAAAAATTTAAAAAAAAAAATGTGTCACTTCCGGACACGAGTCTAATACTTATATTATAAATATTATGATTTGATTGTGATTAGGGTGGCCAGACATACATCTACTTCTTATCTTTTTCCTGAAATTTTAGTGCCACTGCATTGAAATTTGAAATATTCATCAAATAGCATTTTTTTTCCAAAAAAAACTAGTAGCTTAGAAACTACATTCAATTTTCTATAGATTCTCTTTTTACATATTTCAAAAATAATGTTCACAACTTATTCAAATTTTCATGTCAAGTTGCATAACTCCAATTTTTGAAAATTTTATTGCCACTTAAGGGCCTGTTCTGGCACACCATGATCCTGCACATACCCCTAAATAACACATGAACTATCATTTTAAATTCTCTTCATAGAAAATTGTATATTAACACTTATATAGACAATTATTATATGCTAGAAAATTATTTCAACATGTTCAAATGAACTAATTAGGAATGAATTGGCTTTTATTTGAAATTATTAGATCTCACACACAAGTGGGTTTGGATTATCATGAAACTCTAAACAAGTGGTTTTGGATTATCACAAACCAAGCATACAAGTGGTTTCTGATTATCATGGATCACCATGATGGGGAAGATAATGTACATAGATTCTAATCATCACTTTGGGATTTATTTTTGTACTTTTATGCTTCTCTTTCTATACTTGCATTTATTATTGATTCCATATAAAAAGAAATCCATCTACAAAAACACATGGGTAACTAGGCACTATTCTCACTATTTCTATAGGAATCATTTTCATATAAATGGTTCATCAATATGTTAAAATAAAACACTTTGTTTTGCTAGGTACAACCTATCATGCACCCCTTATAACAAATTAGGATGATACATACTTTGGTTTTAACTTTTAACAAAGGTGACTGGCATGGAGTCATTTGAAGCTTTTCAACATACTTTTAGTTTTGCCTTTTAATAAAAGTGACTAGCACTCAAACATTTTCCCAAAATACCTATGCTCATTTGGTGTAGTTACGAAAGGAGGGTCCTCAAGAGAACAGTCTGGACCATGCAGCAAGAGTTACACTACATAAACAAATCAATTTTTATGAAGGTAATATAGAAACAAATTGTATTATGTCATGAAAATAAGTTACAAACTACTAGCAATATGCAAGCTTACAATATTCAACACACTGACCTAATTACATACATGCTCAAGTACAATATGTAGGCTCAAGCAAGAATGTGAGCTAACTCTGGACCTTCTAACCTTCAGATTTTTCTTCTATGTTTTGATGAATGGCTACTACATTTTTGATTATATTGATTTATATGATCAAGAATGGTTTGCATTGTCCCAAGATGAAACAAATGCCAATGATCAAGAGGTAACGTGTAAAACAACCAGGCCGACCTCCACCAAGGAGATCCTTCCAGAAAAGACATAGAATGAAGTGCGGACCCAAGGGAAGGTCAGCCACAAGCCAAGGAATATTGGAAATAATGAATTGAAGCCCTACAAGCTTGGAAAATGATCCACAAGATTTGCCAAAAATAAAATAGGTTCAAGATGTTCGGGTGCTCAAGACAGAAAACTATCTCAGATTTTGGAAGTGATAACATGTCAAAAAAAGATCCAACCATCCTATAAAATTAGGATAAGATATAATAACATGTCCACAATCAAAATCCAGCTCCGCAAGATCAAGTGATCAAATGCAAAGAAATGCAAAAAGACATGCAAAAATAAATGTTGAACTGCAAAATAGGAAACAAACTCAAAGAAAATATATTTTTTTGGTTGATGGAAGATTGTCAAGAACCAGGGATACTCCTACATCAGACATCTAGGGTTATTGAAAAAGTGAGCCGCTCACTTTGCTGGGATCAGAGAAAAACCAAGACGGTCTACCTCTGCCTAAGAAATCCATGATGAATCTTCAACTGGTCTGCACTTCCACTTAACAAGATACTCTCTATATTGGTTGCTCCAGGTGCTACGCCCAATCCTACTATCCAAAATATCTTCAATCTGGTCTGATTCTCTTCAGGGTATCTACCTCTCCATGTCTGCTACAATGTCTTCACTCAATTTTGTCTCATGATACTAATGTAGGTCTACAATGTTGAGTATAGTTGAAATTTCCAAAGTATCAGGTAATTCCACTTCATATGCATTGTTGGAACTCAATTTCTTAAGTATCTTACAAGGTCCAAAGTTCCTCATCTTCAATTTGTTAAAGGTTCCAATTGGAAATCTCTCTTTTCTCAGATACACCATCACTTCATCTCCAACTTCAAATTCCTTGTGTCTCCTCTTTTCATCTTCTTTCTCCTTATACTTCTTGTTCATGTCTTCCAAATACCATTTAACCTGAGTATGTACTCTCTTCATATGCTCTACAAATTATTCTACTTCTACACTCCTTTAATCTTCATTACTGATGTTTCTCAAGTTTGATATGCCTCTAGTGTGTGCTCTCATAACAATCTCAAAAGGTGTTCTTCTGGTACTCTTGTTCACTGAATTATTGTAGTTGAATTCCTCTTGTGCAAGAATCGAGTCCCAACTTTCAATATTTTCTCCAATTAAGCATCTCGACAAGTTTCCCAAACTCCTATTTACCACCTCTATCTGTCCATTCGTCTGTGGGTAAAAAGTAGAACTAAATTTTAATTCTATCTTCATCTTCTTCCAAAGTGTTCTCCAAAAATATCCAACAAACTTAGTGTCCGTATCAGAAACTATTCTCTTAGGTCATCCATATAGTCTCACTACCTCCTTGAAAAATAGGTCAGCTATATGCACTCCATTTATTGTCTTCTTACAAGGTATGAAATGTGCCATCTTTGAGAATCTATCCACCACCACAAATAGGAATCATTTCCTCTTTGTCTTAGGAAATCCAAGTATAAAATCCATTCTTATGTCCTCCCAAGGTCTCTCTCGAACTGTCAAAGGCTTATACAATCTAACATTTTGACTACAACCTTTTGCAAGTTGACAAATCCTATAGCTGCACAAATTTCTAGACATCCTTATGAATCTGAGGCCAAAAGTAATTCTCACTAATCAATGCCACTATCTTGTCAACACTAAAGTGTCCAACTAATCCTCCACAATGCTTCTCTTTTATTAGATTCTCTCTCATAGAACTCCTAGGTAGACACAACTAAACTCCTTTGAACAACATCTCATCTTGAATGAAATAATCTAACCACTTACTTCTGTCCACCACAACCGGTTCCTTACAAGCTTTCAAGGGTTCTGCAAAATCCAGTTCTACCTCATACAAGCTTTTCAATTCCTCAAAACCTAGTACCTCCACTCTCATCTCTGTCAGTATATTCCTCTTTCTACTCAATGCATCAACAACTTTATTTGACTTTCCACTTCTATGCTTCAAAACAAAGGTATATCTTTGCAAGAACTCTACCCATCTCATCTGTCTCTCATTAAACTTACTCTAACTATTCAAATACTACAAAGCTTGACGATCAATATACAACACAAACTCATTAGGCAACAAATAATGTCTCCACTTCTTCAATGCTTGAACTATGACATTAAATTCTTGATCATACACTAAATATTTCCTTCTTGGATCATTCAACTTCTCAATGAAATAAGCTATCAGGCTTCCTTCTCGACTTAACACTGCTCCAATTGCATTACCATTTGCATCAAAACCCACTTGAAATACTTTGTTAGAATCCGGTAAAGCCAACACAGGCTACTCTATAACCTTCTACTTCAATAATTCAAAGCTTTTATTTTATCTGATTGTCCACTTGAAATCCTTCCCATCTCCTCTCATTGCTTCTATCATAGGGCTACAAACTGAACTAAAATTTTTGATAAACTTTCAGTAGAAAATAGCTTACCCATGAAATGATCTTACCTCTCCAATACTTTCTGATGTAGGCCATTCAACAATTTTTCTTACCTTCTTAGGGTCTATCTTCAATCCATCCATAGATATGACAAATCCGAAATAGAGTGATTATTCCTTCATGAAACTGCACTTCTTAATGTTCATTAGCTTCCCTTCTCTCAACCTCTATAAAACTTGTCTCAAATGTAACATATGTTCTTCCTTGCTCTTAGTGAAAATAAAAATATCGTCCAAATATATAATAACAAACTTACCCAAGAATTTATTCAATACCTCATTCATAAACCTCATGGAAGTACTCGATGCATTAGTTAATCCAAAAGGCATCACCAACCATTTATATAGTCCAACATTTGTCTTCATTGATGTCTTCCACTCATCTCCTTCTCTAATTTTGACCTCATGGTGTTCACTTTTCAAGTCTATCTTTGTGTAATATCTAGCTCCACTCAAACAATCCATTATGTCATCCATCCTAGGAAAAAGAAATATGTACTTCACTGTGATCTTGTTTATTGCTCTGGAATCATTACGCATCCGCCATTCTCCATTCTTCTTAGGTGATAACACTACTAGAACTACACAAGGGCTCAAACTTTCTCTGGTCAAACCTTTCCTCAACAAATCCTGCACTTGTTTATTCATCTCATCATTCTCTATCAGTCTCATCCGGTGTATTTCTTTATTAGGCAAACTATCTCTAAGAATTAGTTCTATGTAATGACTGATACTTCTCACAGGTAGTGATCCATTAGTTACATTATCTAAAATGGTGTCTCCATACTCTGTCAATAACTTCTTTATCTCCTTCAGTTGTTCTTCTTCATGCTCCAAATTATTAGTCTTCTTAGGAACTAAGGCAAAAGACACATTCTCATGTCTCATCCCATCCACCAATTTCCTTCCATCCACCAAAAAAATCCTAGCACTGGTATAAAGTTCACTTTTCAAAGGCTCCTCGAAGGGAAACAATGTCTATTTCATCCCATTTGTAACAAAAATATATATGTTCTTCCTCCCATCATGTATTTCCTTTCTATCAAACTACCAAGGTCCACCCAACAAGATATGACATATATCCATAGGCATAATATCACACAAAAGTTCATCATGATAATATATAATCTTCAATTTTTCCAAACATTGTTAACTTACTAGTATCTTATTATCATCTCGAATCCATGCTATTTGATAAGGCTTAGGATGCTTCAATCTCTCTAAATTAAACTTATTCACCATCTCTGCTGAAACAAGATTATTTAAACTACCACTATCAATTATAACTTTACCACACTTACTGAATACTTAACATTTGGTCTTGAACAAATTCTTCCTCTACAAGGGCTCTTAATCCTCTCCGGTATGACACAAAGATCTCCTCATCACCAATAATTCTCCATCTTCCAATTTATTAGTTGATCTGGTGTGGTCTTTTTCTACCAATGTTGTTCTCTCACTCTTCTTTGCCTTCCTACATTCAAAACAATGATGTCCTTCTCCTCTTCACTTAAAGCAAGTTCCTCTAAATACTCTTTTATCTTGTCTTTTATCTTCTTGTCCATAACCCTCATTCTGGTATACATTAGGTTCTCTTCTCTGGTAAATTTTTTTATCATCCTTCCGATATGAACTACTATCTCTACTAGATTCCTTGTCCTTGTTCTGATTTGCATAGGGTCCTCTTCCTCCAGAATAACTTCTTCCTACTTGAAATCTTCCTCCTTGAAATCTTCCACCTCTACCTGTCTTCTTTTGCTCATGTATTTTTTTCAACTTCTCTTCTACTTTCAATGCATATTGATAAGCTTCCTCAACACTCTACAACTTAATTAAACTGATTTTATCTTGTATAGAAATCCACAACCCATTCAAATACCTAGAAAATATTTCAATCCCGTCATCATTATATCCAGATCTAATATTCAACTTGTAGAATGATTTGATTTACTCCTTCACACTAGATTCCTTCTACTTCAGGTTCTGTAACTTCCAGAACAAATTCACTTAATAATCAGAAGGCATAAAATTTGATTTCAACTTGTTAACCATTCGCTCCCATGATTTAATCTTCTCTTTATTTTTCCTATCTATCTATAAATGTTACCACCAAAGAGATGCATGTCCTTTCAACTTAGTGAAAACATATCTTACCTTCCTATCTTCCGTAGTGCCTTCAAATTTAAAATACTTTTCCATCTTCATGATCCAATCCAACAATTCATCTGAATCCAACTTGTCATCATAATTCAGTGGATTGAAATGTGGTCTAGTATTCTCTCTTGACAATGCTCTTATAAACCTCTCTTCATTTGGGTCATTCGCTAGTGGATTTGCTCCTTGTTCTCCAACTACTTCTTCTTCCTAATCATCATTCACATCTTCAACATGTCGACCTCTTCTATGGGATGTTTCAACAACTTTTAACCCAACTACAATTCCTCTTAATATTTCCATCATAGCATGGTTTGCATTTCCATGCACTTCCTCTTTGAACCATCTTCTCGCCAATCCTTTTCACCTGGAGGCCGAATCCTCAATCCGCCACCCTACAACAAATTCTTATAGGACTCTAAAATCTCTAGAACAAAATCTCGCTCTAATACCACTTGGTGTAGTCACGATAGGAGGGTCCTCATGAGAACAGTCTGAACCATGCAATAAGAGTTACATAGAAGAAACAACTCAATGTGATGGCGGAAATATAGAAACAAATTGTATTGTATTATGAAAATCAGTTACAAACTGTCATCAACATCCAGTCTTACAAGATTTGACACACTGGCTTGATTGCATACATTCTCAATTACAATATTTGGGCTCAAGCAAGAATGCAAGCCAACTCCAGATATTCTAACCTTCATATTTTTATTTTATGTTATGATGACTAGCTTCTACATGCTTGATTACATTGATTTATATGATCAAGAATGATCCGCATCGGTCCAAGATGAAACAAATGTTGATGATCAAGAGGTAACATGTAAAACAACCAGGTCGACCTCCAGCAAGGAGATCCTTTTAGAAAATCCATTAAATGAAGTGCTGACCCAAGGGAAGGTTGGAAATAATGAATTGAATCTCCGCAAGCTATGAAAATGATCTAGAAGATTCACCAAAAGCAAATAGGTCCAAGCGGTTCTGGTGCTCCAAGCTAGAAAATCGTCTCAAATTTTGAAAGTGATAACTTGCTAGAAAAAGATCCAAATGTCTTGTGGACTTATAATAAGGTAGAATAACATGTCCACAATCAAAATCCAGCTCCACAAGATCCAGTGATCAAATGCAAAGAAACACAGAAAGAAATGTTGAACTGTAAAACAAGAAACAAATAGAAAGAAAATGTTTTTTTTTGGTTGATGCAAGATTGCTAAGAACCAGGGATGCTTTTGCATTATCATTTGTAATGAAAAAATTCTTGGCCACTTTACAAACAACATCAAACTATTTCCTTACAAATTCCCAAAATCTTCATGAACTTGAATGCATTACTTTGGACTGGCCTCTTTTCAACAACCACTCAAATATTATCAATGATGTGGAGAGTTTTGAACACTCAATGATCATCTTTAAATCAACAAGATTAAACTTCTCATAGCTTCCAAATGCTAGAATATGATTTGTGCTCCATATTTAGGGGTTTAAACCTTTCAATCAACAACTTAACCAATTTTTGGTCACATTTAACTAATTTGGGACAAATCAACATGCCTTCATACTCCATAACTTCACTTTGCACAATAACTTAACAACCCATGATCATGCGTACAAAATGACTTCCTTTGCCACACTCAATCCACTAAAAACTATGAAATGTGCTTATCAAAACTAGATGTAAAGACACAAAGAGAAATGGGTCAAGAATAATGACTTCCTTTTAGATCTATGATCTCTTCTCTTTTACTCAATTTAAAAAAAATAATTTATTCTTAGCATTGATCTTTTGTATAACATCAATCCCTAAGACTATAGCTGCCTCATAATCCTTTTCTTGGCTAATGTATAGGTACATTTAATCTCATTCAATCACAATCCATATGACTCATTTAGTCTACTATAATACAAGTGAAGAAAATACTATAAACAAAGAAACATAGAAACAAAGCAATATAGAATTGGTTGTAAATTGAAAGCATACACTATAGAGTCAAATTGGGAGAGAATGCAAACACAAAAAAGCTAACAAGATGGCATTGGGAATTGCAAAACATTAGGAATAAACTCTTCCTTTGGAAATCTTCAAAACAAACATCAACCTCAACAAACAACTATCTATGCAACTTGACTTACTTTGGTGACAACAACATCATTTTACTTGTTGGCAGTAGAAGTGGTTAAAACTTGGATGATTCTTGTTCTTTAACATCAATAATCCTTAAAATTATCTAGTACACACTCCTTCAGGTTGTTCTATCTCCAGACAACTCACAAAGTATAGCATTTAATAATGTCTCTTTGATTACATATGCCATTCAATTCAATATATAAGAAAATATATAATAAATTCCAAGAGGATTGTAGCAAGATGTTAGCTATAACATTTATGGTGGATAGGTGCAATGTGAATGCCATGGGGTGGATAAGGATAGTGATTAGTTAGCTAAAGGTTGTGTAAGGGGTTCTCTTGGCATGTGTTGACAACTAAAAAAATAATTATTTTATTAATTCTAACAAGGTTGACAAAATATAGTCACACAAAAATACTATTATTATTATTTAAATATTTTAATTGTGTGAGATGGAAAATAGGTGTGAAAGGTAATTATTTATTTATTTATGTGAGATGAGATGGAAAAGGGGTATTTAGTTGAGTGAGAGATTTAAGATAAAGGGGAATTTTCTATGTGATGTATTTTCCTATCAAAATAAGGAAACTTTATGTTTTCGCACATGCTATAATCAAATATATTAGAATGAAGAACATAGGAAAGCTAAAAATTGTTTAAAAATTTATCATCAAATATTTATGTGTCTTGGAAACATTAAGAACCCTAATAAATTATCTACAAGAACATATAGGAGGCTTCTTAATAAATAAATTATAAAGACATTGTGAAGTAGTCACCGGTGAGGAGGGACCTCAAGGAGATCAGTCTGGACCAGTCAGCCAGAGTAAACACAACGCAAACACACATATATGATGGAGGCAATTCAGAACATATAGTTTCATTGCATGAAACTTGATTACATCCAACCGGTAACAATCGGGTTACAACATACCTGCACACATGCCTGGTAGAATAGGTGACAACCGGGACCTTGAATCAAATCTATCTTCTAGGAATAGTCTATCAATTTGATACTTTGCTTGATTCTTATTGATTACATTCTAAAGAATGATTAAAAATATATATATATATCAATCGAAAGGATCCAGTCAATCCAAAAGGGATCAAAACCCAAAGAAAAAGACCTAACATGCAAAATGAACAATGTCGACCTCCACCAAGAGATTCCTTCAAAAAATACAAAGTATGAGATGTAGAAGGCTAACCACACGCCAAGAAACATCGAAATCAATGCTTAAGGATCTATAAGTTTCAGAATGGGTTCCGATAGATCACTAGAACAGGTCTCAGGGAATCGTTAACAAAGGAACAACTGGTAACAAGAAACCGTCATGGAAACTGTTGGCGATATCTAGCCAGAAAGTGATCCAAATGAGATGTAGTTTGACAACAAGAAAGATGATCAGGTCTTCAAGTAGAATCCAACTCCACAAAATCTGATGAGCCAAAACTGGGAAACACATAAAGAAAACCGAAACTGCAATCAAAACAGAAAGGAAAATGTTTTGGTTGATGCAAGATTGTTGTGAACCAGGGATGCTCCTCCATCACATTGGGACACAATAAACTATTGGACATTATTGATATGTTGTTGTCATTGGTGTCAATATATTCCTATAATTTACTGCAACCAAAGTTGCAGATTGGTTTATTGGGATCATGGTTCAGTCTATAGAGTATTTATAGTGTCATTATATCTTTTTGTATTGGTTTAGTGATCCAGAAATCCTAATTGATCATATCATATGATCTGGTTTGCGGTTTATTTTTCTAATGAGTGCTTTGCAGAGTTCAATATTTCCTCTAGTATATTCTGGTGTGATCATATATTGAGCTAAGATTTTGGGAGATTTTTTGGGATGTTCATGTGTATCTTCATTTTAGATGGTTCATTATTTGGTTCTCCACAAGTTATCTTTCTTTGTGACAGTTGTTGTTGGTTGAGTGTTCTTTAGTTTTAGTTGTTGATCGATGAAGATTTGATAAGTGGTGTTGGTTCAACTGTTACTGATGATTCTAATGTGCTTGCTGGTGTTTCCTAATTGTGTCCTATTTTTTTTGATGGTCCACATTGATCATCATGTTATATTTTAGTTATTTTCATGATCCTATGATATTCTTCATGTTATACAGTTTTCTTGGTGGTGTAGCATGTTCCGGTTGATCTTGGTGAGATTTACGGTGGTGATGTGTGTTTAGAAATTTGGTTTAGGTCCATGTTATATCATGTATACCATAATATTGGTCCGATGGTTGATCTTTGTATCATGTGATGTAATTTTGTAATTATGAGATGAGGGTTTAGCAGACCTTGTTGTCAAGGTTAATGAATTGTATAAATAGGTGGTATAGTCAAGTAATTTAGCTATCAAGTTTGTCTCTGCATTATTAGGGAGTGGTATATGTGGTTCTTAAGTGAATTTATCCTTCTCTGTGGTGTATTGCATTAAGGTGTTGTAGGGTAGACAAATATTCTTAACCGAAGCTGTCATCAGGCATTAGCAAATGCTATTATTGCAGTTCATTCCTTTTGGATTGTAGTATGAATCTTGTTTTAAGTCAGTGAGATTTCCCTGAGGGTTGTAGCCTTCCAGGTTATTGTATCTTGAGTTGTGAGTTCTAGGAAATATTCCTGAATGCTGGTGCTTCCCCAATGTAATTATTTTCACATACTACTACAGAGTATCATCTTATTTTGGGTACGTTCCCAGTGTGGTTTTTCCCTTAATTGAGTTTTCCACATTAAAATATTGGTGTTCTGCTATCAATTTGCCTATCTTTGTTGTTGCTACAGTTTATCAAATTTGTATTTAAGGTTAAGTTTGATAATCCAGTGAACATTGATTCATCCCCCCTCTAAGTTTTTTCTCATTGTTGCTGCCAATAATTGGTATCAGAGCTAGATCCTTTAGAAGAAGCTTAACCACTCGAGGAAATTGGGGATGGCAACTGGAGGTGTTATCTTTAAGAAGGAGAGTTCGAGATTTGATAGAAGTAATTATGCTATATGGAAGAACCGGATGGAGGTGCACGTGAGATGTCTGTGAGAAGATTAGTAGAATATTACAAAGGATGTCTATTATGTTCCTCATAATGGACCAGTTGTTGCTATTGAAATCAAGGATGATGAAAATAACATTAGAGCCAAGGAAGCATTGATGATCGCCTTGACTGATTCAAAAATAACTAATGTAATGGGATTTCAGACCGCACATGAGATCTAAGAGAAGCTGGACACCCTAAATGAAGGAGATAAACAAGTCAAAGTTTCTAAGTTGCAGAGTTTGAAAGGAATGTATGGGATGTTGAAGATGGGAGAAGATGAGAACATAAACACCTTTATGGATAAGGTGAATGAACTTGTCCTAAGTATCAAATGCACCGATGAAAGCCTTAAATATGATGAAATTATTGCTAAGGTGCTGAAATCATTGCCTCCTACTTACAAACATAAGGTACCTTCTATTGATGAGATCCAAAGTGTAACTACTGTGACAAAAAATATGTTGGTTAGAAAGATTGCTACATTTGAACTGAGCGAGTTTGGTGTGTCACATGGAAAGTCTAAGACAACATTTAGAGCATATGTATTTAGAAAGAAGAAGTATGATCTTGATGAATGCATAATATCTAGATATGAAAGAGAGAGAAGAGATATGGAAGAGCAAAAAAAGAGAATTGGATGAGCTTGAAGCATTGATCTCCTGGAGATTGTCTACGGGAGCTGGTAAGTATGATGGAAAATTACCTCTGAAATGTTTCCCTTGCAATAAGATAGGACATTTTGGTTCTAGATTCCCAGAGAGAATGTCTAAATATGATAGGAATGATAAATTTGATAAGCATGACAAGCATGATAGATATGAGAAGCATGAAAAGTATGATAAACCTTACAAGTCTAACTAGATGTATAAGCATTATAAGAAATGTTATTATGCTGTTGATGAAGGTGTTACAAATGAAGAATCAGAAGGAGATGAAGTTGTTTTTATTGCTATCAAAGAAGATGGACCGATACCTACTGATTCCACAAGCTGCACTATTGAGGAGAAAGCTTTAGGTGCTAAACTTGAAGAGAAATATGAATGGATGATTGGCAGTGGTTGTTCACATCATATGACCGGTGATAAAAGAAAATTTCTGAATATGGAGAGGTATTGTGGTGGAATAGTAAGATTTGGAGATGACAAAGCCTATGTGATTCATGGTAGAGGTTCTATTTCCTTTGATGGTTAGCATAATACTGATGATGTCTTGTATGTTGAAGGTTGGAAGGATAATCTTGTAAGTGTTGGACAGATGGTTGACAAAGGTTATGAATTATAATTCAAGAATGGAAAATGTGAGATCCTAAATGTCTCCGATATAGAGATTACATCAAGAACTAAGACTGGAGGTAATATCTTTCATTTGAATATGAGTGAGAAAAGTTGCTTGATTACTCAGATTGATGAAAGTTGGTAGTTGGTTGTGGCATAGTAGAATATGTCATGTTAATTTTGATTCAATGATTAAGATCAGTTCTACACAAGTTGTTAGAGATTTGCCTAAAATTGTTAAGCCCACTAATCTGGTATGCAAGGATTTTCAATTGGGTAAGAAAACAAGAATTTCTTTCAAGAGTAAGCAATATACATCTAATGGATTGCTAAACCTTTTGCATACTAACCTATGTGGACCTACAAACATTAGAAGTGTGCATGGTGACACATATTTCATGTTAATGATTGATGATTATTCCAGAATGATGTGGGTTGTCTTTTTGAAGGAAAAATCAGAAGAATTCAAAAAATTCAAGATATTCAAAGAAAAGGTTGAGACTGAGCAGGATTGAAGGTGAAATGTCTGAGATCTGATAGAGGAGGAGAATTTTGTTCTGGTGATTTTGATTCATTCTATGATAAGCATGGGATAAGAGGACAATTATCTTCTCCTAGAACCCCACAACAAAATGGAGTTGTTGAAAGGAAGATCATAACTATCTTGGATGCTGCAAGGACTACGATGATTGAAGGGAATGTTCCAAAGATCTATTAGAGAGAACTTGTCAGCACTCTTGTTTACACATTCATCTGAGTGCATATAAGAGGTGATACCAATAAGACTCCTTATGAGCTATGGTTTGGTCATGTTCCTACTATGAGATATTTCAAAATTTTTGGAAGCAAGTGTTATATCAAGACTATTGAGGATATAGGAAAGTTTGATGCAAGAAATGATGAAGGAATTTTCTCAGGATATTCAACAAGGAGAAAAGCCTACCAGTTCTACAATAAGAGATTGAGAAAGATAGTGGAAAGTGCAAATGTGAAAGTTGATGAGAACTGTGGAAAAGAAATCAGAGCATGCGGATATGATGATGGTGAGCATGTTGTTCTAATGCCTATTCAGACTGAACAATTGAAGAAAAATGATCTCGTAGAGACAACTAACCTAGATATTTCTGCTACCAATGGAGAGGTGTAGGAACCTGCAAATTAGAATAATGAGAAGGCTCCAAGGTATGTAAAATTGAATCGCCCAGAAAATCATATTATTGGTGATAAAAATAAATGTGTGATGACTATAAGAAGGCTCGCTGTTGAAGAGGTATGTTTGATTTCTAAAATTGGACCTAAAGATGTTGTTGAGGATTTCAAAGATGAAAATTGGATAAGGGATATGGAAGAATAATTGAATCAGACTGAAAAGAATAACACATGGGAACTTGTTACTAGACCTAAAGACAAGAATGTGATTGGTACTAAATGAGAATTCATGAAGAAATTGAAAGTTGGTGAAGTTGTCAGAAATAAAGGAAGATTAGTATGCAAAGGATATTCACAGAAAAAAGGGATTAATCATGAGGAGACTTTTTCTCTAGTAGCTAGACTTGAATCTGTTAGACTATTCCTTGAGACAATTGCTGTTGGTTGAGTGTTCTTGAGTTTCAGATATTGATCGATGAAGATTTGATAAGTAGTGTTGGTGCAGCTATTACTGATGATTCTAACATGTTTGCTAGTGTTCCCTAATTGTGTCCTATATTTTTTATGGTTTTCATTGATCGTCATGTGAGTTTTTGGTGATTTTCATGATCCGATGATATTCTTTGTGTTATACAGTTTTCTTGGTGGTGTAGCATGTTACAGTTGATCTTGGAAAGATTTCCGATGGTGATGCGCATTTGGAAATTTGGTTTGGGTCCATCTTATATCATGTATATCATAATATTGGTCCAGTGGTCGATCTTTGTATCGTGTGCTGTAATTTTCTAATTATGAGATTAGGGTTTAGTTGACCTTGTTGTCAAGGTTGATGAATTGTATAAATAGGTGGTATAGTCATGTAATTTAGGTATCAATTTTGTCTCTACATTATCAGAGAGTGGTATATAGGGTGTTTAAGAGAATTTATCCTTTGGTGTGGTGTATTGAGTTAAGGTGTTGCAAGAAAGATAAATGTGCTTAACCGGAATTGTCATCATGCATTAGCAGATGCTATTATTGCAGTTCATTCCTTCCGGATTCTAGTCTGAATATTGTTGTAAGTTAGTGAGACTTCCTTGAGGGTTGTAGCCTTCCAGGTTATTTTATCTTGAGCTGTGAGCTCTAGGCAGTGTGCTTGAATCCTGGTGCATTCCTCATTGTAATTATTTTCACATACTCTTGCAGAGTATCATCTTATTGTGGGTAGGTTCCCATCATGGTTTTTCCCTTAACTGAGTTTTCCACGTCAAAATCTTGGTGTTGTGTGTTGTCCTATCAATTTTCTTATCTTTGTTGTTGTTGTAGTTTATCAGATTTTCATTTAAGGTTAAGTTTGATAATCTGGTGAAAACTGGTTCACCCCCCCCTCCCCCTCTCTTAGTATTTTGTCATTGTTGTTACCAACAGAAACATGTCACATGTTAGAACTTCTATTAGTAAAAAGTAGAAAAAAATTATCAATATAAAATATTTTATAATAGGTATTGAAACATACAACTAAAAATGATGAACATGGCCATAAAGAA